>NW_028270184.1:1614934-1799934 GCF_037043375.1 Chiloscyllium plagiosum
AGCATCACTCCGATTAGACACACTCTCACTCCTCTCTCTTCACCCTCCAAATAACAGCACCGTGCTCCAGCAACACTCCGATTAGACACACTCTCACTCCTCTCTCTTCACCCTCCAAATATCAGCACAATGCTCCAGCATCACTCCGATCAGACACACTCTCACTCCTCTCTCACTCTTCACCCTCCAAATATCAGCACCATGCTCCAGCATCACTCCGATTAGACACACTCTCACTCCTCTCTCTTCACCCTCCAAATAACAGCACCGTGCTCCAGCAACACTCCGATTAGACATACTCTCACTCCTCTCTCTTCACCCAAATATCAGCACCGTGGCTCCAGCTCACTCCCGATCAGTCATACTCTCACTCCTCTCTCTTCACCCTCCAAATTCAGCACCGTGCTCCAGCATCACTCCGATCAGACACACTCTCACTCCTCTCTCTTCACCCTCCAAATAACAGCACCGTGCTCCAGCATCACTCCGATCAGACATACTCTCACTCCTCTCCTTCACCCTCCAAATAACAGCACCGTGCTCCAGCATCACTCCGATTAGACACACTCTCACTCCTCTCTCTCACTCCTCTCTCTTCACCCTCCAAATAACAGCACCGTGCTCCAGCATCACTCCGATTAGACACACTCTCACTCCTCAACCTCCAAATATCAGCACCGTGCTCCAGCATCACTCCGATTAGACACACTCTCACTCCTCAACCTCCAAATATCAGCACCGTGCTCCAGCATCACTCCGATTAGACACACTCTCACTCCTCAACCTCCAAATATCAGCCACCGTGCTCCAGCATCACTCCGATTAGACACACTCTCACTCCTCAACCTCCAAATATCAGCACCGTGCTCGAGCATCACTCCGATCAGACATACTCTCACTCCTCTCTCTCACTCGTCACCCTCCAAATATCAGCACCGTGCTCCCAGCATCACTCCGATCAGACACACTCTCACTCCTCTCTCTCTCTTCACCCTCCAAATATCAGCCACCGGTGCTCCAGCATCACTCCGATTAGACATACTCTCACTCCCTCTCTCACTCTTCACCCTCCAAATATCAGCACCGTGCTCCAGCATCACTCCGATCAGACATACTCTCACTCCTCTCTCTTCACCCTCCAAATAACAGCACCGTGCTCCAGCATCACTCCGATTAGACACACTCTCACTCCTCTCTCACTCTTCACCCTCCAAATAACAGCACCGTGCTCCAGCATCACTCCGATTAGACACACTCTCACTCCTCTCTTCACCTCCAAATAACAGCATCGTGCTCCAGTATCACTCCGATTAGACACACTCTCACTGCTCTCTCTTCACCCTCCAAATAACAGCATCGTGCTCCAGCATCACTCCGATTAGACACACTCTCACTGCTCTCTCTTCACCCTCCAAATATCAGCACCGTGCTCCAGCATCACTCCGATCAGACATACTCTCACTCCTCTCCTTCACCCTCCAAATATCAGCACCGTGCTCCAGCATCACTCCGATTAGACACACTCTCACTCCTCTCTCACTCTTCACCCTCCAAATATCAGCACCGTGCTCCAGCATCACTCCGATTAGACACACACTCGCTGCTCTCTCTTCACCCTCCAAATATCAGCACCATGCTCCAGCATCACTCCGATTAGACACACTCTCACTCCTCTCTCTTCACCCTCCAAATATCAGCACCGTGCTCCAGCATCACTCCGATCAGACATACTCTCACTCCTCTCTCTTCACCCTCCAAATATCAGCACCGTGCTCCAGCATCACTCCGATCAGACACCTCTCACTCCTCTCTCACTCTTCACCCTCCAAAATAACAGCATCGTGCTCCAGCATCACTCCGATCAGTCACACTCTCACTCTCTCTCTTCACCCTCCAAATAACAGCACCGTGCTCCAGCATCACTCCGATCAGACATACTCTCACTCCTCTCTCTTCACCCCTCCAAATATCAGCACCGTGCTCCAGCATCACTCCGATTAGACACACTCTCACTCCTCTCTCTTCACCCTCCAAATATCAGCATCGTGCTCCAGCATCACTCCGACCAGACACACTCACTCCTCTCTCTTCACCCTCCAAATATCAGCACCGTGCTCCATCATCACTCCGATTAGACACACTCTCACTCCTCTCTTCACCCTCCAAATATCAGCACCGTGCTCCAGCATCACTCCGATCAGACACACTCTCACTCCTCTCTCTTCACCCTCCAAATATCAGCACCTGTGCTCCAGCATCACTCCGATCAGACACACTCTCAC
Source organism: Chiloscyllium plagiosum (assembly GCF_037043375.1). Lineage (NCBI taxonomy): Eukaryota > Metazoa > Chordata > Chondrichthyes > Orectolobiformes > Hemiscylliidae > Chiloscyllium > Chiloscyllium plagiosum. The sequence goes on from NW_028270184.1 coordinate 1,617,217, forward strand.
TCCTCTCTCTTCACCCTCCAAATATCAGCACAGTGCCCCAGCATCACTCCGATTAGACACACTCCTCACTCCTCTCTCTTCACCCTCCAAATATCAGCACCGTGCTCCAGCATCATTCCAATTAGACACACTCTCACTCCTCTCTCACTCTCTTCACCCTCCAAATATCAGCACCGTGCCCCAGCATCACTCCGATCAGACATACTCTCACTCCTCTCTTCAACCTCCAAATAACAGCACCGTGCTCCAGCATCACTCCGATTAGACACACTCTCACTCCTCTCTCACTCTTCACCCTCCAAATATCAGCACTGTGCTCCAGCATCACTCCGATTAGACATACTCTCACTCCTCTCTCTTCACTCTCCAAAGGAGGAGGATTTGGGGATCAAGGAGGGTGGGTTGCCACTAAGAGATCGGAGGTTACACCCAGCACACTGCCTTTCCTGTACGTCTACAGTATTCCCAAACACAACATTGCAGACAACATTTGCTGAAAGATTAGTCTTACAGGAGGGATAACTTATTTTAATACAGACGGTGGTTCGTGTGTGGAATGAACTTCCAGAGGAAGTGGTGGGTGTGGGTACAGTTACGACAATTAAGCGACATGACTGGGAAAGGGTTGGAGATATGGGCCAGGAGCAGGCAGCTGGGACTAGTTTAGTTTGGGGTTAGGATCAGCATGGACTAGTTGGGCTGTAGGGTCTGTGTCCGTGGTGTATGACTCTATGCCTTCAATTACCAGGTGAGATTACACAGCACAGAAGCAGGCCATTCAGCCATTGGCTGATATCCCTGGTGTTTCAGAGCATCCCCCGCACTCCCCACCATCTCATTCCTCACCCTGACCCCAATTTCTTTCTCCCCCCATCAGTTTATCCAGTTTCTGCCTTAAACATAATCCTCAGGACTCTCCTTGAGCCTTCCCTGCAGGAGTTAGTTCCACATTTTTCCCATTCTCTGGTGGGGGTCAGGAATCTTTCTCCCAAAGTCCCCACTGGATTTATTTGGGAATGTCAGATATTGATGGGGATTCCCACCTAAACTATCCTCCCACATGGTACATTCCAGAGCCCCATCATCCCCCAGGGTATAAAAGATTCTCCTCAGATCCCTCGATCTTGGCTCTGTCTATCCCCTCAGCAGGCAGGGCAGGGCAGGTTTGGGGGCAAGGCAGAACCCCTGTATCGGTGCAACAATGTTGTGGCTATACGTACACAGTGCACTCCAAATCTAACCAAGGTACACGAAGGCTTTAATGAACTGGGGATGGGGGAAGGGGGAAGAACTCACCGTAACGTTGGGAGCCAGCAAAGAAACCCCTGGTGAGGACAAAGGGCCTCTCTGTCCCGCCAGACCGCTGGATCTGACCATCTGACGTGGCCATTTGCTGTAAAGTAAGCAGAGGGAGAAGAACATTGGAGTTTTTTATTGAAGAGGTGACAAAGAAGATTGGTGAAGGCAGAGCAGTAGATGCTGTCTTGATGGACTTCAGTAAAGCGTTTGACAGGGTTCCACCTGATCGACTGGTTAGTAAGGTTAGATCACATGGGATCCAGCAAGAGCTAGCCATCTGGATAGAAATTTGGCTTGAAGGTAGGAGACACAGAGGGTGGTGGTGCAGGGATGGTTTGTGGAGTGGAGGCTGGTGACCATTGATGTGCTGCAAGGATTGGTGCTGGGTCTCCTGCTTTTTGTCATTCAAGTAAACAAGTTGGATGAGAATTTGGAGGTGTAGTGGACAGTCAAGAAGGTTACCTCAGATTACAATGGGGATCTTGATCAGATGGGTCAATGGGGCAAGGAGTGGCAGATGGAGTTTAATTCAGATAAATGTGAGGTGCTGCATTTTGGAAAGACAAATCAGAGCAGGAGTTATACACTTACACACAGGTCCTGGGGAGTGTTGCTGAACAAAGAGACCTTGGAGTGCAGATGCATAGCTCCTTGAAAGTGGAGTCACAGGTAAACAGGATAGTGATTTGGCACACTTGTCTTCACTGGTCAGAACACTGAGTACAGGAGTTGGGAGGTCATATTGCAGTTGTACAGGCTATTGGTTAGACCACTGTTGGAATAGTGTGTTCAGTTCTGGTCTCCCTGCTATAGGAAAGTTGTTGTTAAACTGGAAAGGACGTAGAAAAGATTTACAAGGATGTTGCCAGAGTTGGAGGACTTGAGGGAGCGAGCGCGAGACGGAGCGAGCGCGAGACGGAGCGAGCGCGAGACGGAGCGAGCGCGAGACGGAGCGAGCGCGAGACGGAGCGAGCGCGAGACGGAGCGAGCGCGAGACGGAGCGAGCGCGAGACGGAGCGAGCGCGAGACGGAGCGAGCGCGAGACGGAGCGAGCGCGAGACGGAGCGAGCGCGAGACTGAATAGACTGAGGCTGTTTTCCCTGGAGTGTCAGAGGCTGAGGGGTGACCTTATAGAGGTTTATAAAATCATGAGGGGCATGGACAGGGTAAATAGGCAAGACCTTCCTTCTAGGGTGGGGGAGTCCTGAACTAGAGGGCATAGGTTTAAGGTGGGATGGGTAACCTTTTCATGCAGAGGGTGGTACATGTATGGAACGAGCTGCCAGAGGAAATGGTGGAAGCTGGTACAATTGCAACATTAAAAAGGCATCTGGATGGGTATATAAATAGGAAGTGTTGCGAGGGATATGGGCCAAGTGCTGACAAATGGGACTAGATTAGGTTAGGATATCTGGTCGGCATGGAGTTGAGCCGAAGGGTCAGTTTCTGTACAGTATGACCAAAGATCACTAATATTAAACCGAAACAACAGATGGTGGTTATTCGGCCCCTCAGGCCTATCCCATCATTCATACAGCACTCGCCTGATCTGTACTTTAACTCCACCTTACTCACCTTTGTTCCATAACCTTACTAGCCTTGGTTCATCAGAAACATTTCCACTTAAATCTGAACATTTCCAATAGACCGTGAAGGCCCTGAGGTGGGCCTTTTGTTTGAGGAAGTGCTTCCTGACAGGACCCCTGAGCACTCTGGTCAAATGACAAGATTCTGCCCCATGTTCTGGTCTACCTGTACTCCAGGGAACAAACTGTTAGGATCGATCCTATCAAATCCTTTAAACACCTTGCTAACACTCACCTTTAATCTCTTCAATTCTTGGGAATTCTAGTTCAGTCTGTGGAACCTGTCCATGCCAAGTAATCCTATTAGCCCCACTGTCAGTTTAGAGACAGTGTGTTGGTATCTCGCTCTCTCCCTCCCAAGGTGCAGTCAACATAAGGGCACTGTGGTGGTGGGTTCTACGGTCACTGTGTTGAAAATGGTGGGGGTGGGGCCAATCCAGCGGGGGCTGCTTTCTCCTGGATTATGTCGAACTTCTTGAGTGTTGTTGGAGTTGCCCCCATCCAGGGGCAAGTGGGGAGTATTCCCTCACCCTCCTGACTTGTAGATGGTGGGACATGCTCTGGGGGGAGTTACTCACTGCAGGATTCCCAGCCTCTGACCTGACCTCATGGCCACCATGTTTATGTGGCGAGCCCAGTTCAGGTTCTGAATAGGTTGAATATTCCAGATATGTGTACAAGGTGAAATACTAAAGGGTCACCTGCGCTGTAACAGAGTTGGCTCCCACTCCATTACTCACCACATACAAAGCATAAAGGTTGTGAACATCTCGGTGTTCAAAGCCACCCATGTGAACAGCGTCCTTGTGCATGGTCACCTCTGGCCCATTGAACACAGAGGGCTCATTCATATCATTCCACGTGTACAGATTATCCATGGAGCCCTTATCACACAGGGTAGGGATGGGTACAGAAAACACAGAGTTAGACATTCTCAAAAGGGAAGTCCATTCACCGTAGGCATGCAAATACTTTCTTCCACTCGAATCAAGTGCACACAGAGACACAGGCACACTCTCATTTCTCTGGGAAAGAGTCTCACAGTTTCATCACCCTTTGAAGAAAGGAATCCTCATTTTCATCTGAGATGGCTACCCTCTGGTGGTTTTTAATCCAGCTTCCCCCAGTATGGATCCAGCATCGGAGGATAATTCACTTTTGTTTGGCTGGATACCTATTCACCAGCAGTCCCAAAGTTTGACTCGAACACCATTCTGTTTTGGAGTGGTGCAGCGAGTACCCTCAGGATTGCTGTTTCCGCAGTGGTGCTAGGGTTGAGCTCCGTGGACTGCCTGTGCAGTTTCACAGACCCACATTCCAGCTCACTGTTCCTGAGGCTGGACAGATATTGCCATCCAGCTGTCCTTGAACAGCAGTGGGATTTGAGGAATTCTCCCTGGTTTCCCAAAGCCAGAATCTGTCCCTCAACCAACATGTCTAAATATAAAAAAAAATACAGCTACCTGGATCTCAACCACATGACCCTTACTGGGATCTTGCTGTGCGGACAAAAAACAACAAAGGCTGCAGGGCGCCCAAAAACAGCCCTGCATTGGCTATGAAGCAACTCTGGGATGGGAGGTACAAACTGTAATTCCTTTCTCTAAAAGGAAAGGAAACATCTGAGCTGGGATAGATAACAGCCCCCTTACCCTTTACAGCAGTCAGCACTAAGAGGCAAGTCAGGGGGTTACCTGTAAAACAAGGAGAACCGAGCTTTCCAAAGGGGTGGGTCAGGGTCTCCAATGGGCTTCCACAAGCTCTGAGGCAGCATTGGGGCGTTGAGGAGCTCTGACTGACTCCCACTTTCTCTCCAGGCTCTCACTGTGTCACAGCTATCAGTGAGAACCCTTTTCCAGCCTCAGACTTTATTGTAAGGGGACTGTGAATTTGGGCAATACCAAACTGGATGTAGAATAAAGCTATTTTTGGTACAAGGCTGAGCCCAAGAGAACATTTTTGTATACTCTGTCCCTTTGTACATTTCATATCTGGATGGGGGATTTTGTCAGCTGGTTACAGAGGTGCAGATTTTGAAAACTAAACCCAACCCCCTCCCCTAGACTGAAGTTGGAGTGAGAAGGCAGGCTGTAAAAGGTAATGATAGGGAATGTTCTGACTGACCTCATACTGATCGTAAGCAAACATGCTGGCCCACCAAGATCGCATCTCCGGATTGGTGAAGTCAGGATAACCAGCTGAACCTAGGACAGACAGACAAACAAGGATTACACAGCAGGTCTGTACCTCAGACACCCAGCAGCTCACCGTACCCACAGCATCAACTAACAGCTCACACAGAGTCAGAACAATCACCCACAGCTTAACAAGTGCCAATGAGACCTGTAAGCCACTCACTGAGAGGCGATGAAGACCGAGAGACAAAGGAGAAGCAGCTCATGAACAAAGAATGCAGGGATCACCGCATACAAGACCACAGCGGGGAAGCAGTGAGCAACTGTAGCGGGTCAGATCACATACAGCAACAGGGCTCAGCTCAGGTCCCTCGGCTATCTCAGTGTTATCTCAGAGGCGGCCGGGGGTGAGATCTCAGAGGCGGCCGGGGGTGAGATCTCAGAGGCGGCCGGGGGCGAGATCTCAGAGGCGGCCGGGGGCGAGATCTCAGAGGCGGCCGGGGGCGAGATCTCAGAGGCGGCCGGGGGCGAGATCTCAGAGGCGGCCGGGGGCGAGATCTCAGAGGCGGCCGGGGGCGAGATCTCAGAGGCGGCCGGGGGTGAGATCTCAGAGGCGGCCGGGGGTGAGATCTCAGAGGCGGCCGGATGTAATCCAGATGTGGAACAATCTGCGGCACAACTTCCACTGCACCAAACCTGACCCAACAAAACCCGGTCCACCTGTGCACCCTAGACTCCCATCACTGCATTTACTGACAGACTATCAACTACCCTCCCTCTGCACAAACCCTTCCACTGTCCCATTGACACTCTCCCAATCCCCGAGCGCCACTCCCCATCTCCGCAACCACCTCCCCATCTGTTCCACCCCCTCCCCGTCTCTGTAACCTGCCCGGCCCCTCTGCCCCCTCCCAGTCTGTACCACCCCCTCCCCGTCTCTGTAACCTGCCCGGCCCCTCTGCCCCCTCCCAGTCTGTACCACCCCCTCCCCGTCTCTGTAACCTGCCTGGCCCCTCTGCCCCCTCCCAGTCTGTACCACCCCCTCCCTGTCACTGTAACCTGCCCGGCCCCTCTGCCCCCTCCCAGTCTGTACCACCCCCTCCCTGTCACTGTAACCTGCCCGGCCCCTCTGCCCCCTCCCAGTCTGTACCACCCCCTCCCCGTCTCTCTAACCCCCCCCCCCCCCCTCCGCCGTCTCTGTACACCCCCTCCAGCCCCTACATTCTCTCCCTCTTAGCCGTACGCCTTTGAGATCCGAGCCCCTCCCTGCTCCTGGCTGGCCTTACAGACACCCAGCTACAAAAACCTGGAACTGTTTCCACGATTTATTACCTTCTTTTCAGATCCTCCATTAAAACTCATTCCTCGGTTGTGCGTTTTGTCCTCAAATGATCACAACATCAAATGCAGTGTCATTTCCGCACTTACGAAGCCCGGAGCCGTTTTACTACTGACAAGGCGCTATGCAAATGCAAGTCACAATTACTGTTGAGGTCCTGATTGTTACACAGACAGGAGGAAGCTCGAGAAAGGTCTGGGCTGAGCAGGATGGACGAACAGTTACCGAGCAGTTATTGTGAACAATTACCTGGCCAACACCAGCCTTCGTAATCATTTCCATCCTTCGTCTTAACGTAGAAGTTGCGAGATTGGATGGTGGTGTGAATCTTGTAGCTGCTGTCAATCTTAATGTGGGGGTCCACTATACTGACCATCTGGAGGGGTGACATGGAGTTAGTGATCCACAGACAGTACAGCTTTCCAAAGAACAACCGCTAACCCATTATCCCCCAGCCTTCCTCATTCCCGCTCCCTTACCTTCCGTTTCTTGGCAGCCAGGTTTTGCAGCATCTCCTTGGGATTGGGGAATTTGTTGGGATCCCAGGTGAAGTACCGCTTCCCATCAGTGTGCTCGATGTCCAGCCAGATAACATCATAGGGAATGTCATGCTCATCAAAACCAGCATCTACAGTATGGACATCTTCATCGTCGTTGTAATTCCAGCGGCACTGGTGGTAGCTGATGGCGAAGAGAGGGGGCAGAGCCTGTGTTCCTGGGGCAGGCCAAGAGAGACAGTCACTAGAATTAACAGCACCTTCCAAACCTGCAGCCTCTACAGCCGAGAGGGACAAAGGCAGCAGATACATAGCAATACCAACTCCCTCCGAGTTCCCCTCCAAGCCATTCACCATCCTGACTTGGAAATATATCACTTGCTGAAAAATCCTGGAATTCCCTCCCCAACAGCACCGTACCCTATCCCTAGTCAAGGCAGCTGCTGATCCCCACCTTCTCCACCTTCCCACATCCCACAAACAAGGTCTTTTAGTTAAATCAGCAGTCAGGCTTGTGTATATCATCCAGCTCAATCAGCTCTCCAATCATGCAGCATAGGAAAAAGCTGTTCGGCCCCTCAGCCATGTACTAGCTCGCGCAATCAAACCACCCACATTCCAGTTGAACTGAGCTTCCAGTTGCATTAGCTGATATGTAGTGATCAAAATGATGCAGGAACAGAGGGACCTGGGAGGGGTTACAGGGCGCTGTACATACACTAACCTCTGGAACCAGTAAGACAGGTTGAAAAGGCTGTTTAGAAGAAAACACATCCTCGTTCCCAGGCTTTATAAACAGAGGCATTGTTTGCAAAAGCAATGAACCAGGTGGAGTCCTGTATGTCAATACTTCAGGAAGGCCATCAAGGCCTTGGACAGGGTGTGCAGGGAGATTTACTGGGACAGGACCAAGCAAGAGGGACTTCACAGCATGTGCAGAGAGACTGGAGACACTAGGATCGTTCCCATTGGAGCAGGGACGGTTAAGATGATATTTAAAGGTTGAGATTGAAAGGTCTTAGAACATTACAGCGCAATACAGGTCCTTTGGTCCTCGATGTCATGCTGACCTGTGAAACCAATCTGAAGCCCATCTGTCCTACACTGTTCCATTCTCATCCATACGCCTATCCAATGACCATTTAAATGCCCTGAAGGTTGGCGAGTCTATGACTGCTGCAGGCACTGCTTTCCACGCCCCCTACTACTCCCTGAGTAAACAAACTACCTCTCACATCTGTCCTCTTTCTATCACTTGCTAATGAGCTAATAGGGAGCGTTAAAATGAGCACAGGAATCAGGGCTGTGGTGATGGGAATTCAAGACGTAAATAAAGGTACAAAGAGGACGCGGACACAGGAAATGTTCTATTAGAAGCTCCCAAAGAGGAAGGAGTTACATTCTGCTGTGGGAGGCCAGATCATTCAGAGGTGTTGTCAGGAGGCCCATGTTCACACACAAGAACATGCTCGAGGGACACAGACAGTGCCCCTTCCTGTTCCTATGACAGTCACAGACATATCAGTAAGGCACTGGCAACGTTCCAGAGATCCTGTCTGAGCATTCACCCCAGGATACCAGCAGTAACCCAGTCAAACCCTCACCCACTGTGGCTGACTTACCGGTCAGTGAGGTGTACTGTCTGAAGACATCAAACGGAGAAGGGCCCAGGAGCAGGAAAACATCGATGATCCCACTCTCAGAAATCCAGCGCACGTCAGTCTGTGGAATTTCATTCGCCCCCTGAACATAATCCAGCATCTTCCCAAACAGAGTCTGTGGAGGGATTGAGGTCAGTGAGAACCAGAACGACTGAACCACAGGCAGTCTTTATTCACCAGGCAATAGTCTAGGATCTCTCAGATATGAGGGGGGCGGGGGGGGTTTATTGCCTTAACATCATGTGGGTGTCACTGGCTGGACCAGCATTTATGGCCCATCCCTAATTGCCCAGAGGGCAGTTCAGTGTCAACCACATTGCTGTGGGTCTGGAGTCACATACAGGCCAGACCAGATAAAGATGACAGATCTCTTTCCCGAAAGGACATTAATGAGCCAGATGGGCTTTCCTGACAATAGACTATGCTGTCGCAACATCCATTAGACCCACAACTCCAGACTGTTTTATTGAATTCAAATGCCTCCATTTGCTGTGGTGGGATTTGAACCTGGGTCTCCCGAACATTACTTGGATCCCTGGATTAATAGTCTCGCAATAATAGCACTAGGCCATTGCCTACCTTAAAAAAAAATGGAGGCATGACCTGAGTGCTAGACCAGGCTGGAGGGGCTGAATGGCCTCTGCCTATTCTAGTCTTGCTCCAAAATGGTCTTATGCTGAGCATCCATTTGAACCTGGTGGGGGGGGGGGGCCTTTCTCCTGTTACAGAACCCCTCAGTGATCCTCAATCACCTTCATCTGTACACAGACACACAGAATCCAACAACTCTTTACAATCCCCAGGAAGAACGGTCAGAGTAGACAACCTCCTTTTCCCAAAGTCTGAACCCCCTCCAGCATCACCACGTAACTACTTCCCAGCGTCCTTCTGCCATCCTACTCCCTCCGACCCACACGGAGAGCCCACAGACTGTTTGAGGCAGCTCCTCGATGGATGGCGAGTTGGGGGCTGGGAGAGACAGGGAAGGCTCCCAATTAATACCCGAAGTTCTGGAAAGCGAGGGCCTATGGTACCCACCTTGCCTGCTGTGTTGGAGCTGATGTCTACCCAAGTCTCAGCAGCATTCAGCCAGAAGATGCCCAGAGTCCTGCGGAGATTGTGCGCTAGCAGAAGAGGTACAGCACCATACAGAGCCATGGGGTTAAATATCTCGTACTGGAACACATCCAGGTTATACAGACGGTACGGGTCACCACCACTGAACAGAAGGGAAAGAAATAGTAAATATGCACACACTTCAAAACGCCAACTGTTGACTGACCTGTGGGGATCTTCCTAATCTCAGCACGGATCAGTCAGGGAGAGATAGGTAGTGTCCCTTTAAAAGCCAGCCCAGGATTTCACAGCTAATGCAGGACTTTGTTTTGAAGCATGGTGTAAAGACCATGTCATTTTATTTCCTGTATTTTGGATTTTGGGCAAAGGTGGGGGTGAAAAAAGAAGACTGTTTAAGAACCAAGGAGTGTGGAATGAATTGCTGTCCTTTTCAAAACAAGGAATTGAGATGCTGAGTGTGTTTGGGAGGGGTGGTGTTTGTAGACATCACTGCACCAGGAAGGGAGGTTTGGCAGGCAACAAGTCACTGGGGTTGGTTTGTACAACTGTGACCAGTCTGGATGTAAAAGGTCCTCAGCCCAATGACAGCTCTCTGATTGGTTACTGGGCAGATTGTGGGTGCTAACAATTAACAGAGTCCTTCAGACTGCTGGAAGGGCGAGCTGGCTTTCTCCCTCTCTGTGTGGTATCCAGAAGAAAGCCAGTTATTTCTCCTTCTATCAGTTGCTGTAAGCAGTTGCCTTCAAGAATAACAAAGAGACTTTGTAGTTAGTGTACCAACCTCCCGGTGCCTCCTGAAGAACCTAGAGAAAGGCAGTTGAAAAACAAAAGTGTGGATGAGCAAAAGGAACTTCTCAACAGAGCCTGTGCAATGAGGCTGTGGAACTGTGTTACCTTGGGGTTTTTTTGGGCAGAGGGTAAAGAAACATTATGGAGTCAGAGAGATGTACAGCACGGAAACAGACCCTTCAGTCAGACTCATCCATGCCAACCAGATATCCTAAATTAATCTAGTCCCATTTGCCAGCACCCGGCCCATATCCCTCTAAACCCTTCCTATCCATTTACCATCCAGATGCCTTTTAAATGCTGTAATTGTACCAGTCTCCACCACTTCCTCTGACAGCTCATTCTACACACGTACCACCCTCTGTGTGAAACAGTTGCCCCTTAGGTCCCTTTTTATATCTTTCCCCTCTCACCCTAAACCTATGCCCTCTAGTTCTGTACTCCCCGACTTCAGGGAAAAGATTTTGTCTATTTACCCTATCCATGCCCCTCATGATTTTATAAGCCTCTATAAGGGCACCCCTCAGCCTCCGATGCTCCAGGGAAAACAGCCCCAGCCTTTTCAGCCTCTCCCTGTAGCTCAGATCCTCCAACCCTGGCAACATCCTGGAGAGTCTTTTCTGAACCCTTTCAAGTTTCCCAACATCCTTCCGATAGGAGAGAAACTAGAATTGAACATGTTGTGCTTGTCTATATATGGCCTGGGGTTTAAAACATGGTTTCAGCCATCAGAACGTGGTGATAGTTCATAGCTGCTCCTTTGTGATTAGAATTTACTTATTTGTTGAGTACCGGACCCTTGTTGGCGTCCTCTGTTAACCAGATTCTCAGTCGGGACTGTCAGGGACTTTGCATCTTGAATTAAATAATGAACTATTGTAGTCCTTCTGGGAGTAGTGAGAATCAGCCATTTTGTGAAGTGGATCTTAACGGTGGGTCCTGTGATTATGAAGGAAAAAGGCAGCCAATTTAAACACAGCAAGCTTCAATGCATAGCGATAGAAATGACCTCATCACTGGGGAGAACAATCAGTAAAGTAAGGAGAATCCCTCAACAACTCCCTGACCCAACCTACCCTCTACTCAATGTTCAGACAACAGGCAAAAGCCTCACTGCTGGTTTCCCAGAGTCTGCACAGACAAAGTCTTTAAAAGAATCTCTGTCAGCCTCAGTGGCTGGCACTTACTCCGTGGTCTTGAGTTTCAGGCTGTCAGCATGCTCAGGAATCCCATAAACATGTTCAAAACCAGGAAGAGAGAAGTCCAGGCCAACAGAGGACGGTCCTGAAGCAGAGATAAACATGTGTGAATCAACACTGTACACTCAAACCAGACAGAGCTCAGTCCACCCTGACAGTCATCATCTGAGCACCAAACGGGACGCAATTTATGTGGAAAATGCCTGGCCACTCTCCCACAGTGCGGCGTTACTTGGACACTGAGCCAAGAATATGTTCTCTGGTCTCTGGGTGAATCTTGGGTCTACAGCTTTGGAGCAGTGAGTGTGGTGCTGGGAAGGCACAGCAGGTCAGGCAGCATCTGAGGAGCAGGAGAATCGACATTTTGGGCATAATCGCTTCATCAGGATTATGCCTGAAACGTTGATTCTCCTGCTGCTCGGATGCTGCCTGACCTGCTGTGCTCTCCCAGCAACACGCTCTCAACTCTGATTTCCAGCACCTGCAGACGTCACATTTTTCTATAGCTTTGGACACTGGGTCAAGTGTCCCAGCTGCAGTTTTTAAAATCCATTGTGGAATGTGGGTGTCATTGTCCAGCCCAGCATTTATTGCCCATTCCTAGTTGCCCTCGAAAAGTTAGTGGTGAGCTGCCTTTTCGAATGCTGCAGTCCCTACCATGGGGTGATCCACAATGCCATTAGGGAGGGAATTCCAGGATTCTGACCCAGCCACACTGAGGGAACGGCGAGATATTTCCAAGTCGGGATGGCGAGGGGCTCAGAGGGGAACTTGCAGGGGATGGTGTTCCCATGTACCTGCTGCCCCTCGTCCTTCTGGATGGAAGTAGCCGTGGGTTTGGAAGGTGCTGCCGGAGGGTCTTTGGTGAGTTTCTGCAGTGTATCTTGTAGAAGGGGGGGGGGGGAGGTAGATGAATGTAGATGAGAGGGCAATCAAGTGGGCTACATTGTCCTAGACTGTGTCAAGTTTCTTGAGTGTTGTTGGAGTCTGTACTCCATCATGCTCATGCTTTGTATATGATGGACAAGCTTTGGGGAGTTACTCACTGCAGGATTCCCAGCCTCTGACCTGCCCTTGCAGCCATGTATTTATGTGGAGTCCAACTGAGTTTCTGGTCAACAATATCCCTCAGGATGTTGATCGTGGTTAGATTGTCTCTTACTGGAGATGCTCATAGCCTGGCTTTTGTGTGGCACCAATGTTATTTGCCACATGCCAGCCCAACCCTGGATATTGTCCAGATCTTGCTGCATTTGAATACTTCAGTGTCAGCTAATGGTGCCCCATTTAGCAGAGTGTTAGAACGACACAACACGATGGAGGGTATTCTCAATGTGATGGTGGAAATTTGTCTCCACAGGGATTGTGTGGTGCTTACCCTTACCGATCCTCTCATGGACAGAGACATCTGCAGCTGGCAGATTGGTGAGGGAGTCCATTACCATCAGCTGCAGACCCAGTCTAGCAGCTAAGTCAATTAGGACCTGACCTAGTACCTCAGATATATCCAGGTCAAGTTACAAACCACCATTCCTGAAGGAAATTGTGCTGGCGTGAACGATGTAGTAAACTCAATCAAGGAATCAATATTTCACTTAACCCACCCCATGCCCCGGAACCTTAATACAACAGTGTTTGTACAGTTTACTCCCTGATCACAGAAATGAGACTGAAGTCAGGGTAGCCCCCACCCCTGCCCGAGTATTGCTCAGTGACCAGGCAGTAATGGGACTGAAGCCGGTTCCCCTGACATTACCATTGGGTTTGGAGTCAGTGTGAGTTTTAAACGTTTCCTCCCACATTGCAGACTCGTCCTCTTTCTCTTCACTCTCCTTCTGGGAGTCTTTATCTTCAGGCTGATAACGGAATATACAATTATAACAAACATATCAGATCCACGCGGTCATTTTTACTCTACCCATTCTCACTCCACCCCCACCATATTCCCTTGTCTCTCTTGTGCATCCCCCCACCCTTCAAACATACATCAACATTATTCACCTTGACCAGCGCTGTGGGAGAGAGGCCCACCCACTTTGAGTGAGGAAGTTTCTCTGGTATTCCTGATCAGATTCTTACACTGATGGCCCCCGAGACCCAAGTCGAGAGTGTGGTGCTGGAAAAGCACAGCAGGTCAGACAGCAGCTGAGGAGCAGGAAAAGCCCTTCATCAGGAATGAGGGTGTGAGCCGAGGGGGTGGAGAGGTGGCGGAGTGTGAGATAGGTGATGAAGGTGGGGGCAATGGCAATGGGTCAGAGAGAGGAGGGTGGAGTGGATAGGTAGGAAGGAAGATGGACAAGTAGGATAGATCATAAGGACGGTGTCGAGTTGAAAGGTTGGCCCTGGGATAAGGCAGGGATCGGTCCCTGAGATCTAAAAGAGGAACATTCTTGCTGTGTCAGCACATGATCTCTCAGCTCCCAGACACAAGGTAAGGTCAACCTGACAGCTATCTACAAGACCATAACTAGATGGGACAGTGCCTTCACTGACACACCAGGGAATGTGGACAGACGTTGAAGTGCAGAAGTGGAGAATGTCTGGCTCTCACCAGTCAACTTCTACACTGCATGATGAAGGTTTACTTCCAAGACAAAACCAGACCAGGGCAGGGCAGGGATGATAGAATCCCTACAGTGCTGACAGAGCCTATTTGGCCCATTGAGAGTCACCCTCCTTAATTGATCCCTGTATTTCCCATAGCTAATCCACCTAGCCTGAACATGAAGGACACTTTAGTATGACCAATCCACTCTAACCTGCACACCTTTGGATTGTGGGAGGAAACCCACGCAAACATGAGGGGAGAATGTGCAAACTCCAAACAGACAGTCACCCGAGGCTGTATTGAACTAGGGTCCCTGGCACTGAGGCAGCAGTGTTAACTGCTGAGTCGCACGCCCCCACCCCCAACCCTGAATCATACTGGATAAAGACAACACAAAGGCACTAGACTCTTCCAGTATGAAAGGGGCATAGGCAGTGTTGAGGGGCTTGTGGGTGAATTCTCCAGGATACCCTGGGTTTCAGTTCCCTGTAAGTAGTAGAGATTGCGTAGGAAGTGCCTGCTTGGGCAGCAGTGGGTATTAGGAGAAGTCATTTCCTGCAAAGCAGAAGGTATGAACAGCTTGTTCTGCACATATTTACCATGGGAGCGTGGGCACATGTTTACCATCGCTTAGACATACAGGGGCATGGGCACACGCGTGCACTCACACACAGTGTCCTGCAGCTACCACTTACCTTCTCCAGTGTTCCTTCATCAGCAGCCTCGCTCTCTCCCTTCACCTCCTGATCCTCCACAGTCTCCTCTTCCTTCTCCTCACTAAAACACAGGAAGGTGAAACGATACAGTCCTGCAGCTTTACTCTCACCCTCACATCCCAGTCTCCTCAGATTTCTAGCACAGAGACAGCTTTAACCAGATGGCAGTTTTTTTAGGGGCAGCGGGTGACAAATTCTTGACTGACTAGCGAGTCAGAGAGTGTCAGGGATAGCAGGGTAGGTGGCAATGCAAGGCAGTGACCGGACTGAAAGGCTCTGGAGGGGCTGAGTGGCCTACTCCTAATTTGTATGATATTCTAAACTGCAGGCTCCATGAAAGGAGCTAGTAACATCCTTTCCTGCATCCCATTCTCTCAAATGGTCGCACAAGCTAAACAGCGAGAGTGAATGGCAGCCTGTACATGCACAGCGACAAAGTCTGAGGTTTTCAGAACCTAACACCACAGGAGGGGAGAGAGAGTGGGCTCAGGATCATGGCTCCAGCGCCAGCTCATTTTCTGACAATTTACCAAAACCCTCAAGCTGGGCCTTGGGACAGACCTCCGAGAACCCAAGCCCGAGCACTTGGTTCTGAAGTGACAGAGCAGGGAGGGAGACGGAACCTACTGAATCAATGCTGTCCCCATTACATGTGCCAGCCGTATACATTCCAGCCCACATTCATGATAATCGCTTCAGTCCCTGATGAAAAAGACAAAGCAGGCGAGAAAGAAATTTAATCTGAAACGTATCTGAATGTCCATTTTAATAATTGTCAAACAGACCAGGTAACAATCCAAATCAATATCCAGCTGGCTTGTATCATCGCTGGGTCATAATTTACAGTCCACAGGCACTTTCAGGTCACCATATTGCTAAACGGAGTAAGTGACTAGCAATTCACAGCAAACGCTAGCTGCACCAGGGAAGAGGAGGTGAGAGGAGGGTAGGTTTGGAATCCAACAGTATACCCTGACCATTTAACTCTGCTGCAGTTGAGTGCATTGTGACTTCTAATTCTTGCAGATGCTGCAATGAAGGCAGAATAGATTCACGATGTTCCTACTGCTGTTAGGATGTGCCTGCTGATTACGTCTCAGAGTGAACGAGAAATACACCTCCTCCCCCTCCGCACCCCGCCCAGCGATATCAAACCACACATACACCTCCCCACCCTCCCCACCCCACCCAGCGATATCAAACCACACGTACACCTCCCCCCCTCCACCCCACCCAGCGATATCAAACCACACGTACACCTCCCCCCACTCCCCACCCCACCCAGCGATATCAAACCACACATACACCTCCCCCCCTCCCCCACCCAGCGATATCAAACCACACATACACCTCCCCCCCTCCGCACCCCGCGATATCAAACCACACATACACCTCCCCCCCTCCCCACCCCACCCAGCGATATCAAACCACACATACACCTCCTCCCCCACCCCACACCACCCCGCGATATCAAACCACACATACACCTCCCCCCCCTCCCCTCCCCACCCAGCGATATCAAACCACACATACACCTCCCCCCCCTCCCCTCCCCACCCAGCGATATCAAACCACACATACACCTCCCCCCCCTCCCCTCCCCACCCAGCGATATCAAACCACACATACACCTCCTCCCCCACCCCACCCCACCCAGCGATATCAAACCACACATACACCACCTCCTCCCACTCCCCTCCCCACCCAGCGATATCAAACCACACATACACCTCCTCACCCTCCCCCTCCCCACCCAGCGATATCAAACCACACATACACCTCCCCCCCCTCCCTCCCCCCACCCAGCGATATCAAACCACACATACACCTCCCCCCCCTCCCTCCCCCCACCCAGCGATATCAAACCACACATACACCTCCCCCCCTCCCCACCCCACCCAGCGATATCAAACCACACATACACCTCCCCCCCCTCCCCCCCCCCACCCAGCGATATCAAACCACACATACACCTCCCCCCACTCACCTCCCCACCCAGCGATATCAAACCACACATACACCTCCCCCCCTCCCCACCCCCCAGCGATATCAAACCACACGTACACCTCCCCCCCTCCCCACCCAGCGATATCAAACCACACGTACACCTCACCCCCCCCACCCCGCGATATCAAACCACACATACACCTCCCCCCCTCCCCACCCAGCGATATCAAACCACACGTACACCTCCCCCCCTCCCCACCCAGCGATATCAAACCACATGTACACCTCCCCCCCTCCCCACCCAGCGATATCAAACCACACGTACACCTCCCCCCCTCCCCACCCAGCGATATCAAACCACACGTACACCTCACCCCCCCCAACCCCGCGATATCAAACCACACATACACCTCCCCCCCACCCCACCCAGCGATATCAAACCACACATACACCTCCCCCCCACCCCGCCCAGCGATATCAAACCACACATACACCTCCCCCCCACCCCGCCCAGCGATATCAAACCACACGTACACCTCACCCCCCCCACCCCCCCCACCCCCCAGCGATATCAAACCACACGTACACCTCCCCCCCTCCCCACCCCGCCCAGCGATATCAAACCACACGTACACCTCCCCCCCTCCCCCAGCGATATCAAACCACACATACACCACCTCCTCACCCTCCCCCTCCCCCCCCCAGCGATATCAAACCACACATACACCACCTCCTCACCCTCCCCCTCCCCCCCCAGCGATATCAAACCACACGTACACCTCCTCCCCCTCCGCACCCCGCGATATCAAACCACACATACACCTCCCCCCACTCACCTCCCCACCCAGCGATATCAAACCACACATACACCTCCCCCCACTCACCTCCCCACCCAGCGATATCAAACCACACGTACACCTCCCCCCTCCCCACCCAGCGATATCAAACCACACGTACACCTCCCCCCTCCCCACCCAGCGTTATCAAACCACACGTACACCTCACACTTCCCCCCCCACCCCACCCAGCGATATCAAACCACACATACACCTCCCCCCCACCCCGCCCAGCGATATCAAACCACACATACACCTCCCCCCCACCCCGCCCAGCGATATCAAACCACACGTACACCTCACCTCCCCCCACCCCCCAGCGATATCAAACCACACGTACACCTCCCCCCCTCCCCACCCCGCCCAGCGATATCAAACCACACGTACACCTCCCCCCCCTCCCCCACCCCCCCAGCGATATCAAACCACACATACACCTCCCCCCCTCCCCACCCCGCCCAGCGATATCAAACCACACGTACACCTCCCCCCCTCCCCACCCCGCCCAGCGATATCAAACCACACGTACACCTCCCCCCCCTCCCCCACCCCCCCAGCGATATCAAACCACACGTACACCTCACCCCCCCCCACCCCCCAGCGATATCAAACCACACGTACACCTCCCCCCCCCTCCCCCCCCCCAGCGATATCAAACCACACATACACCTCCCCCCCACCCCGCCCAGCGATATCAAACCACACGTACACCTCACCCCCCCCCACCCCCCAGCGATATCAAACCACACGTACACCTCACCCCCCCCACCCCCCAGCGATATCAAACCACACGTACACCTCACCCCCCCCCCCACCCCCCAGCGATATCAAACCACACGTACACCTCACCCCCCCCACCCCGCCCAGCGATATCAAACCACACGTACACCTCCCCCCCTCCCCACCCCGCCCAGCGATATCAAACCACACATACACCTTCCCCCCTCCCCACCCAGCGATATCAAACCACACATACACCTCCCCCCCTCCGCACCCCGCGATATCAAACCACACATACACCTCCCCCCCTCCGCACCCCGCGATATCAAACCACACATACACCTCCTCCCCCTCCGCACCCCGCGATATCAAACCACACATACACCTCCCCCCCTCCCCCACCCCACCCAGCGATATCAAACCACACATACACCTCCTCCCCTCCCCACCCAGCGATATCAAACCACACATACACCTCACCCCCCTCCCCACCCCCCACCCAGCGATATCAAACCACACATACACCTCCCCCCACTCACCTCCCCACCCAGCGATATCAAACCACACATACACCTCCCCCCCTCCCCACCCCGCGATATCAAACCACACATACACCTCCCCCCCCTCCCCACCCCGCGATATCAAACCACACATACACCTCCCCCCCCCAGCAATATCAAACCACACGTACACCTCCCCCCCCTCCCCACCCAGCGATATCAAACCACACGTACACCTCCCCCCCCCCAGCAATATCAAACCACACATACACCTCCCCCCCCTCCCCACCCCACCCCGCGATATCAAACCACACATACACCTCCTCCCCCTCCCCACCCCGCGATATCAAACCACACATACACCTCCCACCCCCCTCCCCACCCAGCGATATCAAACCACACGTACACCTTCCCCCCTCCCCACCCCACCCAGCGATATCAAACCACACATACACCTTCCCCCCCCCTCCCCACCCAGCGATATCAAACCACACGTACACCTCCCCCCCCCACCCAGCGATATCAAACCACACATACACCTCCTCCCCCTCCCCCCCCACCCAGCGATATCAAACCACACATACACCTGCACCCCTCCCCCCCCAACCCAGCGATATCAAACCACACGTACACCTCCCACCCTCCCCACCCCACCCAGCGATATCAAACCACACATACACCTCCCCCCCTCCCCCCCACCCAGCGATATCAAACCACACGTACACCTCCCCCCCTCCCCCCCCACCCAGCGATAGCAAACCACACGTACACCTCCCCCCCTCCCCACCCAGCGATATCAAAACACACATACACCTCCCCCCCTCCGCCTCCCCACCCAGCGATATCAAACCACACATACACCTCCCCCCCTCCCCACCCAGCGATATCAAACCACACATACACCTCCCCCCCCACCCAGCGATATCAAACCACACATACACCTCCCCCCCCCACCCCGCGATATCAAACCACACGTACACCTCCCACCCTCCCCACCCCACCCAGCGATATCAAACCACACATACACCTCCCCCCCCACCCAGCGATATCAAACCACACATACACCTCCCCCCCCTCCCCACCCAGCGATATCAAACCACACATACACCCCCCCCCCTCCCCACCCAGCGATATCAAACCACACATACACCTCCCCCACCTCCCCTCCCCACCCAGCGATATCAAACCACACGTACACCTCCCCCCCACCCCACCCAGCGATATCAAACCACACATACACCTCCCCCCCCCACCCAGCGATATCAAACCACACAAACACCTCCCCCCCCTCCCCACCCAGCGATATCAAACCACACATACACCTCCCCCCTCCCCACCCCACCCAGCGATATCAAACCACACGTACACCTCCCCCCCTCCCCACCCAGCGATATCAAACCACACGTACACCTCCCCCCCTCCCCACCCAGCGATATCAAACCACACATACACCTCCCACCCCCTCCCCACCCCACCCAGCGATATCAAACCACACGTACACCTCTCCCCCCTCCCCCAGCGATATCAAACCACACGTACACCTCCCCCCCTCCCCCAGCGATATCAAACCACACGTACACCTCCCCCCCTCCCCACCCAGCGATATCAAACCACACATACACCTCCCCCCCTCCCCACCCAGCGATATCAAACCACACATACACCTCCCCCCCTCCCCACCCAGCGATATCAAACCACACATACACCTCCCCCCCTCCCCACCCAGCGATATCAAACCACACATACACCTCCCCCCCTCCCCACCCAGCGATATCAAACCACACATACACCTCCCCCCCTCCCCACCCAGCGATATCAAACCACACATACACCTCCCACCCCCTCCCCACCCCACCCAGCGATATCAAACCACACGTACACCTCTCCCCCCTCCCCCAGCGATATCAAACCACACGTACACCTCCCCCCCTCCCCCAGCGATATCAAACCACACGTACACCTCCCCCCCTCCCCACCCAGCGATATCAAACCACACATACACCTCCCCCCCTCCCCACCCAGCGATATCAAACCACACATACACCTCCCCCCCTCCCCACCCAGCGATATCAAACCACACATACACCTCCCCCCCTCCCCACCCAGCGATATCAAACCACACATACACCTCCCCCCCTCCCCACCCAGCGATATCAAACCACACATACACCTCCCCCCCTCCCCACCCAGCGATATCAAACCACACATACACCTCCCCCCCCTCCCCACCCAGCGATATCAAACCACACATACACCTCCTTCCCCCCCCTCCCCACCCAGCGATATCAAACCACACATACACCTCCCCCCCTCCCCCCCACCCAGCGATATCAAACCACACATACACCTCCTTCCCCCCCCCTCCCCACCCAGCGATATCAAACCACACGTACACCTCCCCCCCCTCCCCTCCCCACCCAGCGATATCAAACCACACATACACCTCCCCCCCCTCCCCTCCCCACCCAGCGATATCAAACCACACATACACCTCCTTCCCCCCCCCTCCCCACCCAGCGATATCAAACCACACGTACACCTCCCCCCCCCTCCCAGCGATATCAAACCACACATACACCTCCTCCCCCCCTCCCCACCCCACCCAGCGATATCAAACCACACATACACCTCCCCCCCTCCCCCACCCAGCGATATCAAAACACACATACACCTCCCCCCCTCCCCCAGCGATATCAAACCACACATACACCTCCCCCCCTCCCCCAGCGATATCAAACCACACGTACACCTCCCCCCCCTCCCAGCGATATCAAACCACACGTACACCTCCTCCCCCTCCCCACCCCACCCAGCGATATCAAACCACACGTACACCTCCCCCCCCTCCCCACCCCACCCAGCGATATCAAACCACACATACACCTCCTCCCCCCTCCCCCCCCACCCAGCGATATCAAACCACACGTACACCTCCCCCCACTCCCCACCCCACCCAGCAATATCAAACCACACATACACCTCCCCCCCTCCCCACCCCACCCAGCGATATCAAACCACACATACACCTCCCCCCCTCCCCACCCAGCAATATCAAACCACACATACACCTCCCCCCCTCCCCACCCAGCGATATCAAACCACACATACACCTCCCCCCCTCCCCCCCCCACCCAGCGATATCAAACCACACATACACCTCCCCCCTCCCCACCCCGCGATATCAAACCACACATACACCTCCCCCCCTCCCCACCCCGCGATATCAAACCACACATACACCTCCCCCCCTCCCCCCCCCACCCAGCGATATCAAACCACACATACACCTCCCCCCTCCCCACCCCGCGATATCAAACCACACATACACCTCCCCCCCTCCCCACCCAGCGATATCAAACCACACATACACCTCCCCCCCTCCCCACCCAGAGATATCAAACCACACATACACCTCCCCCCCTCCCCACCCCACCCAGCGATATCAAACCACACGTACACCTCCCCCCCTCCCCACCCAGCGATATCAAACCACACATACACCTCCCACCCCCTCCCCACCCCACCCAGCGATATCAAACCACACGTACACCTCCCCCCCTCCCCCAGCGATATCAAACCACACATACACCTCCCCCCCTCCCCCCCCACCCAGCGATATCAAACCACACATACACCTCCCCCCCTCCCCACCCAGCGATATCAAACCACACATACACCTCCCCCCCTCCCCCCCCACCCAGCGATATCAAACCACACATACACCTCCCCCCTCCCCACCCCGCGATATCAAACCACACATACACCTCCCCCCCTCCCCACCCCGCGATATCAAACCACACATACACCTCCCCCCCTCCCCACCCCGCGATATCAAACCACACATACACCTCCCCCCACTCCCCTCCCCACCCAGCGATATCAAACCACACATACACCTCCCCCCCCTCCCCACCCCACCCAGCGATATCAAACCACACATACACCTCCCCCCTCCCCCCTCCCCACCCAGCGATATCAAACCACACATACACCTCCCCCCCTCCCCACCCCACCCAGCGATATCAAACCACACATACACCTCCCCCCACTCCCCTCCCCACCCAGCGATATCAAACCACACATACACCTCCCCCCCCTCCCCCCCCCACCCAGCGATATCAAACCACACATACACCTCCCCCCACTCACCTCCCCACCCAGCGATATCAAACCACACATACACCTCCCCCCCTCCCCACCCCCCAGCGATATCAAACCACACGTACACCTCCCCCCCTCCCCACCCAGCGATATCAAACCACACGTACACCTCACCCCCCCCCACCCCGCGATATCAAACCACACATACACCTCCCCCCCACCCCACCCAGCGATATCAAACCACACGTACACCTCCCCCCCTCCCCACCCAGCGATATCAAACCACATGTACACCTCCCCCCCTCCCCACCCAGCGATATCAAACCACACGTACACCTCCCCCCCTCCCCACCCAGCGATATCAAACCACACGTACACCTCACCCCCCCCCACCCCGCGATATCAAACCACACATACACCTCCCCCCCCACCCCACCCAGCGATATCAAACCACACATACACCTCCCCCCCACCCCGCCCAGCGATATCAAACCACACATACACCTCCCCCCCACCCCGCCCAGCGATATCAAACCACACGTACACCTCACCCCCCCCACCCCCCAGCGATATCAAACCACACGTACACCTCCCCCCCCTCCCCCAGCGATATCAAACCACACATACACCTCCTCACCCTCCCCCTCCCCCCCCCAGCGATATCAAACCACACATACACCTCCCCCGCTCCCCACCCCACCCAGCGATATCAAACCACACATACACCTCCTCCCCCTCCGCACCCCGCGATATCAAACCACACATACACCTCCCCCCACTCACCTCCCCACCCAGCGATATCAAACCACACATACACCTCCCCCCACTCACCTCCCCACCCAGCGATATCAAACCACACATACACCTCCTCCCCCTCCCCCCCCCAGCGATATCAAACCACACATACACCTCCCCCCACTCCCCACCCCACCCAGCGATATCAAACCACACATACACCTCCCCCCCCTCCCCACCCCACCCAGCGATATCAAACCACACATACACCTCCCCCCACTCACCTCCCCACCCAGCGATATCAAACCACACATACACCTCCTCCCCTCCCCACCCCGCGATATCAAACCACACATACACCTCCTCCCCTCCCCACCCAGCGATATCAAACCACACATACACCTCCTCCCCCTCCGCACCCCGCGATATCAAACCACACATACACCTCCCCCCCTCCCCACCCCCCAGCGATATCAAACCACACGTACACCTCCCCCCTCCCCACCCAGCGATATCAAACCACACATACACCTCCCCCCCTCCCCACCCCCCAGCGATATCAAACCACACATACACCTCCCCCCTCCCCACCCAGCGATATCAAACCACACATACACCTCCCCCCTCCCCACCCAGCGATATCAAACCACACATACACCTTCCCCCCCCCCTCCCCACCCCGCGATATCAAACCACACATACACCTCCTCCCCCTCCGCACCCCGCGATATCAAACCACACATACACCTCCCCCCCTCCCCACCCCCCAGCGATATCAAACCACACGTACACCTCCCCCCCTCCCCACCCCGCGATATCAAACCACACATACACCTCCCCCCCTCCCCACCCCCCAGCGATATCAAACCACACATACACCTCCCCCCCTCCCCACCCCCCAGCGATATCAAACCACACGTACACCTCCCCCCCTCCCCACCCAGCGATATCAAACCACACATACACCTCCCCCCCTCCCCACCCCCCAGCGATATCAAACCACACGTACACCTCCCCCCTCCCCACCCAGCGATATCAAACCACACGTACACCTCACCCCCCCCAACCCGCGATATCAAACCACACATACACCTCCCCCCCACCCCGCCCAGCGATATCAAACCACACATACACCTCCCCCCCACCCCGCCCAGCGATATCAAACCACACGTACACCTCACCTCCCCCCACCCCCCAGCGATATCAAACCACACGTACACCTCCCCCCCTCCCCACCCCGCCCAGCGATATCAAACCACACGTACACCTCCCCCCCCCTCCCCCCCCCCCCCCAGCGATATCAAACCACACATACACCTCCCCCCCACCCCGCCCAGCGATATCAAACCACACGTACACCTCACCCCCCCCACCCCCCAGCGATATCAAACCACACGTACACCTCACCCCCCAGCGTAATCAAACCACACGTACACCTCACCCCCCCCCCCACCCCCCAGCGATATCAAACCACACGTACACCTCACCCCCCCCCACCCCGCCCAGCGATATCAAACCACACGTACACCTCCCCCCCTCCCCACCCCGCCCAGCGATATCAAACCACACATACACCTTCCCCCCTCCCCACCCCACCCAGCGATATCAAACCACACATACACCTCCTCCCCCTCCGCACCCCGCGATATCAAACCACACATACACCTTCCCCCCTCCCCACCCCACCCAGCGATATCAAACCACACATACACCTCCTCCCCTCCCCACCCAGCGATATCAAACCACACAGACACCTCACCCCCCTCCCCACCCCCCACCCAGCGATATCAAACCACACATACACCTCCCCCCCCTCCCCACCCCGCGATATCAAACCACACATACACCTCCCCCCCTCCCCCCCCACCCAGCGATATCAAACCACACGTACACCTCCCCCCCTCCCCACCCAGCGATATCAAACCACACATACACCTCCATCCCCCCTCCCACCCAGCGATATCAAACCACACATACACCTCCATCCCCCCTCCCACCCAGCGATATCAAACCACACATACACCTCCCCCCCCTCCCCACCCCGCGATATCAAACCACACATACACCTCCCCCCCCTCCCCTCCCCACCCAGCGATATCAAACCACACATACACCTCCCCCCCCCACCCAGCGATATCAAACCACACATACACCTCCCCCCCCTCCCCACCCAGCGATATCAAACCACACATACACCTCCCCCCCCTCCCCACCCCGCGATATCAAACCACACATACACCTCCTCCCCCTCCCCCCCCACCCAGCGATATCAAACCACACATACACCTCCCCCCCCCTCCCCACCCCACCCAGCGATATCAAACCACACGTACACCTCCCCCCCTCCCCACCCCACCCAGCGATATCAAACCACACATACACCTCCCCCCCCCTCCCCACCCAGCGATATCAAACCACACGTACACCTCCCCCCCCTCCCCCCCACCCAGCGATATCAAACCACACATACACCTCCCCCCCCTCCCCACCCAGCGATATCAAAACACACATACACCTCCCCCCCCTCCCCACCCCGCGATATCAAACCACACATACACCTCCCACCCCCTCCCCACCCCACCCAGCGATATCAAACCACACATACACCTCCCCCCCCCCCAGCAATATCAAACCACACGGACACCTCCCCCCCTCCCCCCCCACCCAGCGATATCAAACCACACGTACACCTCCCCCCCCTCCCCCCCCACCCAGCGATATCAAACCACACATACACCTCCCCCCCCCAGCAATATCAAACCACACGTACACCTCCCCCCCCTCCCCACCCAGCGATATCAAACCACACGTACACCTCCCCCCCCCAGCAATATCAAACCACACATACACCTCCCCCCCCCTCCCCCCCACCCAGCGATATCAAACCACACATACACCTCCCCCCCCTCCCCACCCCACCCAGCGATATCAAACCACACATACACCTCCCCCCCTCCCCACCCCCCAGCGATATCAAACCACACGTACACCTCCCCCCTCCCCACCCAGCGATATCAAACCACACATACACCTCCCCCCCTCCCCACCCCCCAGCGATATCAAACCACACATACACCTCCCCCCTCCCCACCCAGCGATATCAAACCACACGTACACCTCCCCCCTCCCCACCCAGCGATATCAAACCACACGTACACCTCACCCCCCCCAACCCGCGATATCAAACCACACATACACCTCCCCCCCTCCCCACCCCCCAGCGATATCAAACCACACATACACCTCCCCCCCCTCCCCACCCCACCCAGCGATATCAAACCACACATACACCTCCCCCCCACCCCGCCCAGCGATATCAAACCACACATACACCTCCCCCCCACCCCGCCCAGCGATATCAAACCACACGTACACCTCACCTCCCCCCACCCCCCAGCGATATCAAACCACACGTACACCTCCCCCCCTCCCCACCCCGCCCAGCGATATCAAACCACACGTACACCTCCCCCCCCCTCCCCCCCCCCAGCGATATCAAACCACACATACACCTCCCCCCCACCCCGCCCAGCGATATCAAACCACACGTACACCTCACCCCCCCCACCCCCCAGCGATATCAAACCACACGTACACCTCACCCCCCAGCGTAATCAAACCACACGTACACCTCACCCCCCCCCACCCCCCAGCGATATCAAACCACACGTACACCTCACCCCCCCCCACCCCGCCCAGCGATATCAAACCACACGTACACCTCCCCCCCTCCCCACCCCGCCCAGCGATATCAAACCACACATACACCTTCCCCCCTCCCCACCCCACCCAGCGATATCAAACCACACATACACCTCCCCCCCTCCCCCACCCCACCCAGCGATATCAAACCACACATACACCTCCTCCCCTCCCCACCCAGCGATATCAAACCACACAGACACCTCACCCCCCTCCCCACCCCCCACCCAGCGATATCAAACCACACATACACCTCCCCCCCCTCCCCACCCCGCGATATCAAACCACACGTACACCTCCCCCCCTCCCCCCCCCACCCAGCGATATCAAACCACACATACACCTCCATCCCCCCTCCCACCCAGCGATATCAAACCACACATACACCTCCACCCCCCCTCCCACCCAGCGATATCAAACCACACATACACCTCCCCCCCCTCCCCACCCCGCGATATCAAACCACACATACACCTCCCCCCCCTCCCCTCCCCACCCAGCGATATCAAACCACACATACACCTCCCCCCCCCACCCAGCGATATCAAACCACACATACACCTCCCCCTCCCTCCCCACCCAGCGATATCAAACCACACGTACACCTCCCCCCCTCCCCACCCCACCCAGCGATATCAAACCACACGTACACCTCCCCCCCTCCCCACCCCACCCAGCGATATCAAACCACACATACACCTCCCCCCCCCTCCCCACCCAGCGATATCAAACCACACGTACACCTCCCCCCCCCTCCCCCCCACCCAGCGATATCAAACCACACATACACCTCCCCCCCCTCCCCACCCAGCGATATCAAAACACACATACACCTCCCCCCCCTCCCCACCCCGCGATATCAAACCACACATACACCTCCCACCCCCTCCCCACCCCACCCAGCGATATCAAACCACACATACACCTCCCCCCCCCCCCAGCAATATCAAACCACACGGACACCTCCCCCCCTCCCCCCCCACCCAGCGATATCAAACCACACGTACACCTCCCCCCCCTCCCCCCCCACCCAGCGATATCAAACCACACATACACCTCCCCCCCCCAGCAATATCAAACCACACGTACACCTCCCCCCCCTCCCCACCCAGCGATATCAAACCACACGTACACCTCCCCCCCCAGCAATATCAAACCACACATACACCTCCCCCCCCTCCCCCCCACCCAGCGATATCAAACCACACGTACACCTCCCCCCCCCTCCCCACCCAGCGATATCAAACCACACGTACACCTCCCCCCCCCCCAGCGATATCAAACCACACATACACCTCCCCCCCCTCCTCCCACCCCCACCCCGCGATATCAAACCACACATACACCTCCTCCCCCTCCCCATCCAGCGATATCAAACCACACATACACCTCCCCCCCTCCCCCACCCAGCGATATCAAACCACACGTACACCTCCCCCCCCACCCACCCAGCGATATCAAACCACACATACACCTTCCCCCCTCCCCACCAGCGATATCAAACCACACGTACACCTCCCCCCCTCCCCACCCAGCGATATCAAACCACACATACACCTCCCACCCCTCCCCACCCCACCCAGCGATATCAAACCACACGTACACCTCTCCCCCCTCCCCCAGCGATATCAAACCACACGTACACCTCCCCCCCTCCCCAGCGATATCAAACCACACATACACCTCCCACCCCTCCCCACCCACCCACCCAGCGATATCAAACCACACGTACACCTCTCCCCCCTCCCCCAGCGATATCAAACCACACGTACACCTCCCCCCCTCCCCAGCGATATCAAACCACCGTACACCTCCCCCCCCACCCAGCGATATCAAACACACATACACCTCCCCCCCTCCCCACCCAGCGATATCAAACCACACATACACCTCCCCCCCTCCCCACCCAGCGATATCAAACCACACATACACCTCCCCCCCTCCCCACCCAGCGATATCAAACCACACATACACCTCCCCCCTCCCCACCCAGCGATATCAAACCACACATACACCTCCCCCCCTCCCCACCCAGCAATATCAAACCACACATACACCTCCTTCCCCCCCTCCCACCCAGCGATATCAAACCACACATACACCTCCTTCCCCCCCCCCTCCCCACCCAGCGATATCAAACCACACGTACACCTCCCCCCCCTCCCCTCCCCAACCCAGCGATATCAAACCACACATACACCTCCCCCCCTCCCCTCCCCCACTCAGCGATATCAAACCACACATACACCTCCTTCCCCCCCCCCTCCCCACCCAGCGATATCAAACCACACGTACACCTCCCCCCCCTCCCAGCGATATCAAACCACACATACACCTCCTCCCCCCTCCCCACCCCACCCAGCGATATCAAACCACACATACACCTCCCCCCTCCCCCACCCAGCGATATCAAAACACACATACACCTCCTCCCCCCTCCCCCCCCACCCAGCGATATCAAACCACACATACACCTCCTCCCCCTCCCCACCCCACCCAGCGATATCAAACCACACGTACACCTCCCCCCCCTCCCCACCCCACCCAGCGATATCAAACCACACGTACACCTCCCCCCCCAGCGATATCAAACCACACATACACCTCCTCCCCCTTCCCCCCCCACCCAGCGATATCAAACCACACATACACCTCCCCCCCCTCCCCACCCCGCGATATCAAACCACACATACAACCTCCCCCCCTCCCCCCACCCAGCGATATCAACCACAACATACACCTCCACCCCCCCTCCCACCCAGCGATATCAAACCACACATACACCTCCCCCCCCTCCCCACCCCGCGATATCAAACCACACATACACCTCCCCCCCCTCCCCACCCCACCCAGCGATATCAAACCACACGTACACCTCCCCCCCCTCCCCACCCCACCCAGCGATATCAAACCACACGTACACCTCCCCCCCTCCCCACCCCACCCAGCGATATCAAACCACACATACACCTCCACCCCCCCTCCCACCCAGCGATATCAAACCACACATACACCTCCCCCCCCTCCCCACCCCCGCGATATCAAACCACACGTACACCTCCCCCCCTCCCCACCCCACCCAGCGATATCAAACCACACATACACCTCCCCCCCCTCCCCACCCAGCGATATCAAACCACACGTACACCTCCCCCCCCTCCCCCCCACCCAGCGATATCAAACCACACATACACCTCCCCCCCTCCCCACCCAGCGATATCAAAACACACATACACCTCCCCCCTCCCCACCCCGCGATATCAAACCACACATACACCTCCCACCCCCTCCCCACCCCACCCAGCGATATCAAACCACACATACACCTCCCCCCCCCCCCCAGCAATATCAAACCACACGGACACCTCCCCCCCTCCCCCCCCACCCAGCGATATCAAACCACACGTACACCTCCCCCCCCTCCCCCCCCACCCAGCGATATCAAACCACACATACACCTCCCCCCCCAGCAATATCAAACCACACGTACACCTCCCCCCCCTCCCCACCCAGCGATATCAAACCACACGTACACCTCCCCCCCCTCCCCACCCAGCGATATCAAACCACACGTACACCTCCCCCCCCTCCCCCCCCACCCAGCGATATCAAACCACACATACACCTCCCCCCCTCCCCACCCAGCGATATCAAACCACACATACACCTCCCCCCCCTCCCCACCCAGCGATATCAAACCACACATACACCTCCCCCCCTCCCCACCCCACCCAGCGATATCAAACCACACATACACCTCCCTCCCTCCCCACCCAGCGATATCAAACCACACATACACCTCCCCCCCCCTCCCCCCCACCCAGCGATATCAAACCACACGTACACCTCCCCACCCAGCGATATCAAACCACACGTACACCTCCCCCCCCTCCCAGCTATATCAAACCACACATACACCTCCCCCCCCCAGCGATATCAAACCACACATACACCTCCCCCCCCTCCCCACCCCACCCCGCGATATCAAACCACACATACACCTCCTCCCCCTCCCCACCCCGCGATATCAAACCACACATACACCTCCCACCCCCCTCCCCACCCAGCGATATCAAACCACACGTACACCTTCCCCCCTCCCCACCCCACCCAGCGATATCAAACCACACATACACCTTCCCCCCCCCTCCCCACCCAGCGATATCAAACCACACGTACACCTCCCCCCCCCACCCAGCGATATCAAACCACACATACACCTCCCCCCCCTCCCCCCCCAACCCAGCGATATCAAACCACACGTACACCTCCCACCCTCCCCACCCCACCCAGCGATATCAAACCACACGTACACCTCCCCCCCCTCCCCACCCAGCGATATCAAAACACACATACACCTCCCCCCCTCCGCCTCCCCACCCAGCGATATCAAACCACACATACACCTCCCCCCCTCCCCACCCAGCGATATCAAACCACACATACACCTCCCCCCCCCACCCAGCGATATCAAACCACACATACACCTCCCCCCCCTCCCCTCCCCACTCAGCGATATCAAACCACACATACACCTCCTTCCCCCCCCCCTCCCCACCCAGCGATATCAAACCACACGTACACCTCCCCCCCCCTCCCAGCGATATCAAACCACACATACACCTCCTCCCCCCTCCCCCCCCACCCAGCGATATCAAACCACACGTACACCTCCCCCCCCCTCCCAGCGATATCAAACCACACATACACCTCCTCCCCCCTCCCACCCCACCCAGCGATATCAAACCACACGTACACCTCCCCCCCCTCCCCACCCCACCCAGCGATATCAAACCACACGTACACCTCCCCCCCCTCCCCACCCCACCCAGCGATATCAAACCACACATACACCTCCACCCCCCCTCCCACCCAGCGATATCAAACCACACATACACCTGCCCCCCCTCCCCACGATATCAAACCACACGTACACCTCCCCCCCTCCCCACCCCACCCAGCGATATCAAACCACACATACACCTCCCCCCTCCCTCCCCACCCAGCGATATCAAACCACACATACACCTCCCCCCCCTCCCCACCCAGCGATATCAAACCACACGTACACCTCCCCCCCCTCCCCCCCACCCAGCGATATCAAACCACACATACACCTCCCCCCCCTCCCCACCCAGCGATATCAAAACACACATACACCTCCCCCCCTCCCCACCCAGCGATATCAAACCACACATACACCTCCCCCCTCCCTCCCCACCCAGCGATATCAAACCACACATACACCTCCCCCCCCTCCCCACCCAGCGATATCAAACCACACGTACACCTCCCCCCCCTCCCCCCCACCCAGCGATATCAAACCACACATACACCTCCCCCCCCTCCCCACCCAGCGATATCAAAACACACATACACCTCCCCCCCTCCCCACCCCGCGATATCAAACCACACGTACACCTCCCCCCCTCCCCACCCCACCCAGCGATATCAAACCACACATACACCTCCCCCCTCCCTCCCCACCCAGCGATATCAAACCACACATACACCTCCCCCCCCTCCCCACCCAGCGATATCAAACCACACATACACCTCCCACCCCCTCCCCACCCCACCCAGCGATATCAAACCACACATACACCTCCCCCCCCCCCCCAGCAATATCAAACCACACGGACACCTCCCCCCCTCCCCCCCCACCCAGCGATATCAAACCACACGTACACCTCCCCCCCCTCCCCCCCCACCCAGCGATATCAAACCACACATACACCTCCCCCCCCTCCCCCCCCACCCAGCGATATCAAACCACACATACACCTCCCCCCCCAGCAATATCAAACCACACGTACACCTCCCCCCCCTCCCCACCCAGCGATATCAAACCACACGTACACCTCCCCCCCCCCCAGCAATATCAAACCACACATACACCTCCCTCCCTCCCCACCCAGCGATATCAAACCACACATACACCTCCCCCCCCTCCCCCCCACCCAGCGATATCAAACCACACGTACACCTCCCCCCCCTCCCCACCCAGCGATATCAAACCACACGTACACCTCCCCCCCCTCCCAGCGATATCAAACCACACATACACCTCCCCCCCCCAGCGATATCAAACCACACATACACCTCCCCCCCCTCCCCACCCCACCCCGCGATATCAAACCACACATACACCTCCTCCCCCTCCCCACCCCGCGATATCAAACCACACATACACCTCCCACCCCCCTCCCCACCCAGCGATATCAAACCACACGTACACCTTCCCCCCTCCCCACCCCACCCAGCGATATCAAACCACACATACACCTCCCCCCCTCCCCCCCCACCCCAGCGATATCAAACCACACGTACACCTCCCCCCCCCACCCAGCGATATCAAACCACACATACACCTCCCCCCCCTCCCCCCCCAACCCAGCGATATCAAACCACACGTACACCTCCCACCCTCCCCACCCCACCCAGCGATATCAAACCACACGTACACCTCCCCCCCTCCCCACCCAGCGATATCAAAACACACATACACCTCCCCCCCTCCGCCTCCCCACCCAGCGATATCAAACCACACGTACACCTCCCCCCCCCACCCAGCGATATCAAACCACACATACACCTCCCCCCCCTCCCCCCCCAACCCAGCGATATCAAACCACACGTACACCTCCCACCCTCCCCACCCCACCCAGCGATATCAAAACCACACATACACCTCCCCCCCTCCCCACCCAGCGATATCAAACCACACATACACCTCCCCCCCCCACCCAGCGATATCAAACCACACATACACCTCCCCCCCCCACCCCGCGATATCAAACCACAAGTACACCTCCCACCCTCCCCACCCCACCCAGCGATATCAAACCACACATACACCTCCCCCCCCTCCCCACCCAGCGATATCAAACCACACATACACCTCCCCCCCTCCCCACCCAGCGATATCAAACCACACGTACACCTCCCCCCCACCCCACCCAGCGATATCAAACCACACATACACCTCCCCCCCCACCCAGCGATATCAAACCACACAAACACCTCCCCCCCCCTCCCCACCCAGCGATATCAAACCACACATACACCTCCCCCCTCCCCACCCCACCCAGCGATATCAAACCACACGTACACCTCCCCCCCCCCCACCCAGCGATATCAAACCACACGTACACCTCCCCCCCTCCCCACCCAGCGATATCAAACCACACATACACCTCCCACCCCCTCCCCACCCCACCCAGCGATATCAAACCACACGTACACCTCTCCCCCTCCCCCAGCGATATCAAACCACACGTACACCTCCCCCCCCTCCCCCAGCGATATCAAACCACACATACACCTCCCCCCCTCCCCACCCAGCGATATCAAACCACACATACACCTCCCCCCCTCCCCACCCAGCGATATCAAACCACACATACACCTCCCCCCCTCCCCACCCAGCGATATCAAACCACACATACACCTCCCCCCCTCCCCACCCAGCGATATCAAACCACACATACACCTCCCCCCCCTCCCCACCCAGCGATATCAAACCACACATACACCTCCTTCCCCCCCTCCCCACCCAGCGATATCAAACCACACATACACCTCCCCCCCTCCCCCCCACCCAGCGATATCAAACCACACATACACCTCCTTCCCCCCCCCTCCCCACCCAGCGATATCAAACCACACGTACACCTCCCCCCCCTCCCCTCCCCACCCAGCGATATCAAACCACACATACACCTCCCCCCCCTCCCCTCCCCACTCAGCGATATCAAACCACACATACACCTCCTTCCCCCCCCCCCCCACCCAGCGATATCAAACCACACGTACACCTCCCCCCCCCTCCCAGCGATATCAAACCACACATACACCTCCTCCCCCCCCTCCCCACCCCACCCAGCGATATCAAACCACACATACACCTCCCCCCCTCCCCCACCCAGCGATATCAAACCACACATACACCTCCTCCCCCCTCCCCCCCCACCCAGCGATATCAAACCACACGTACACCTCCCCCCCCTCCCCACCCCACCCAGCGATATCAAACCACACGTACACCTCCCCCCACTCCCCTCCCCACCCAGCGATATCAAACCACACGTACACCTCCCCCCCCTCCCCACCCCACCCAGCGATATCAAACCACACATACACCTCCTCCCCCTCCCCACCCCACCCAGCGATATCAAACCACACGTACACCTCCCCCCCCTCCCAACCCCACCCAGCGATATCAAACCACACATACACCTCCTCCCCCTTCCCCCCCCACCCAGCGATATCAAACCACACGTACACCTCCCCCCCCTCCCCACCCCACCCAGCGATATCAAACCACACATACGCCTCCCCCCCCTCCCCACCCCACCCAGCGATACCTCCCCCCCCCTCCCACCCAGCGATATCAAACCACACATACACCTCCCCCCCCTCCCCACCCCACCCAGCGATATCAAACCACACGTACACCTCCTCCCCACCCCACCCCACCCAGCGATATCAAACCACACGTACACCTCCCCCCCTCCCCACCCCACCCAGCGATCTCAAACCACACATACACCTCCCCCCCTCCCCACCCAGCAATATCAAACCACACATACACCTCCCCCCCTCCCCACCCAGCGATATCAAACCACACATACACCTCCCCGCCTCCCCACCCAGCGATATCAAACCACACATACACCTCCCCCCCTCCCCCTCCCCACCCAGCGATATCAAACCACACATACACCTCCCCCCCCTCCCCACCCAGCGATATCAAACCACACATACACCTCCCCCCCTCCCCCCCCCACCCAGCGATATCAAACCACACATACACCTCCCCCCCTCCCCACCCCGCGATATCAAACCACACATACACCTCCCCCCCTCCCCACCCAGCGATATCAAACCACACATACACCTCCCCCCCTCCCCACCCCACCCAGCGATATCAAACCACACGTACACCTCCCCCCCTCCCCACCCAGCGATATCAAACCACACATACACCTCCCACCCCCTCCCCACCCCACCCAGCGATATCAAACCACACATACACCTCCCCCCTCCCCACCCCGCGATATCAAACCACACATACACCTCCCCCCCTCCCCACCCCGCGATATCAAACCACACATACACCTCCCCCCTCCCCCCCCACCCAGCGATATCAAACCACACATACACCTCCCCCCCTCCCCCCCCACCCAGCGATATCAAACCACACATACACCTCCCCCCCTCCCCACCCCACCCAGCGATATCAAACCACACATACACCTCCCCCCACTCCCCTCCCCACCCAGCGATATCAAACCACACATACACCTCCCCCCCCTCCCCACCCCACCCAGCGATATCAAACCACACATACACCTCCCCCCTCCCCCCCCACCCAGCGATATCAAACCACACATACACCTCCCCCCCCTCCCCACCCAGCGATATCAAACCACACATACACCTCCCCCCACTCCCCTCCCCACCCAGCGATATCAAACCACACATACACCTCCCCCCACTCCCCTCCCCACCCAGCGATATCAAACCACACATACACCTCCCCCCCTCCCCTCCCCACCCAGCGATATCAAACCACACATACACCTCCCCCCTCCCCTCCCCACCCAGCGATATCAAACCACACATACACCTCCTTCACCCCCCCTCCCCACCCAGCGATATCAAACCACACATACACCTCCCCCCACTCCCCTCCCCACCCAGCGATATCAAACCACACATACACCTCCCCCCCTCCCCTCCCCACCCAGCATTATCAAACCACACGTACACCTCCCCCCCCTCCCCTCCCCACCCAGCGATATCAAACCACACATACACCTCCTTCCCCCCCCCTCCCCACCCCACCCAGCGATATCAAACCACACGTACACCTCCCCCCCTCCCAGCGATATCAAACCACACATACACCTCCTCCCCCCCTCCCCACCCCACCCAGCGATATCAAACCACACATACACCTCCCCCCCCTCCCCACCCCACCCAGCGATATCAAACCACACATACACCTCCCCCCACTCCCCTCCCCACCCAGCGATATCAAACCACACATACACCTCCCCCCCCCTCCCCACCCCACCCAGCGATATCAAACCACACATACACCTCCCCCCACTCCCCTCCCCACCCAGCGATATCAAACCACACATACACCTCCCCCCACTCCCCTCCCCACCCAGCGATATCAAACCACACATACACCTCCCCCCCTCCCCTCCCCACCCAGCGATATCAAACCACACATACACCTCCTTCACCCCCCCTCCCCACCCAGCATTATCAAACCACACATACACCTCCTTCCACCCCCCCCCCCCACCCAGCGATATCAAACCACACGTACACCTCCCCCCCTCCCAGCGATATCAAACCACACATACACCTCCTCCCCCCCTCCCCACCCCACCCAGCGATATCAAACCACACATACACCTCCTCCCCCCTCCCCCCCCACCCAGCGATATCAAACCACACGTACACCTCCTCCCCACCCCACCCCACCCAGCGATATCAAACCACACATACACCTTCCCCCCTCCCCACCCCACCCAGCGATATCAAACCACACATACACCTTCCCCCCTCCCCACCCCACCCAGCGATATCAAACCACACATACGCTTCCCCCCCCCTCCCCACCCCACCCAGCGATATCAAACCACACATACACCTCCCCCCCCTCCCCACCCCACCCAGCGATATCAAACCACACATACACCTCCTCCCCACCCCACCCCACCCAGCGATATCAAACCACACGTACACCTCCTCCCCTCCCCACCCCACCCAGCGATATCAAACCACACGTACACCTCCCCCCTCCCCACCCCACCCAGCGATATCAAACCACACATACACCTCCTCCCCACCCCACCCCACCCAGCGATATCAAACCACACATACACCTCCTCCCCACCCCACCCCACCCAGCGATATCAAACCACACATACACCTCCCCCCCTCCCCACCCAGCAATATCAAACCACACATACACCTCCCCCCCTCCCCACCCAGCGATATCAAACCACACATACACCTCCCCGCCTCCCCACCCAGCGATATCAAACCACACATACACCTCCCCCCCTCCCCCTCCCCACCCAGCGATATCAAACCACACATACACCTCCCCCCCCTCCCCACCCAGCGATATCAAACCACACATACACCTCCCCCCCTCCCCCCCCCCACCCAGCGATATCAAACCACACATACACCTCCCCCCCTCCCCACCCCGCGATATCAAACCACACATACACCTCCCCCCCTCCCCACCCAGCGATATCAAACCACACATACACCTCCCCCCCTCCCCACCCCACCCAGCGATATCAAACCACACGTACACCTCCCCCCCTCCCCACCCAGCGATATCAAACCACACATACACCTCCCACCCCCTCCCCACCCCACCCAGCGATATCAAACCACACGTACACCTCCCCCCCTCCCCCAGCGATATCAAACCACACATACACCTCCCCCCCTCCCCCCCCACCCAGCGATATCAAACCACACATACACCTCCCCCCCTCCCCCCTCCCCACCCAGCGATATCAAACCACACATACACCTCCCCCCCTCCCCACCCAGCGATATCAAACCACACATACACCTCCCCCCCCTCCCCCCCCACCCAGCGATATCAAACCACACATACACCTCCCCCCTCCCCACCCCGCGATATCAAACCACACATACACCTCCCCCCCCTCCCCACCCCGCGATATCAAACCACACATACACCTCCCCCCTCCCCCCCCACCCAGCGATATCAAACCACACATACACCTCCCCCCTCCCCCCCCCACCCAGCGATATCAAACCACACATACACCTCCCCCCCTCCCCACCCCACCCAGCGATATCAAACCACACATACACCTCCCCCCACTCCCCTCCCCACCCAGCGATATCAAACCACACATACACCTCCCCCCCCTCCCCACCCCACCCAGCGATATCAAACCACACATACACCTCCCCCCTCACCCCCCACCCAGCGATATCAAACCACACATACACCTCCCCCCCCCTCCCCACCCAGCGATATCAAACCACACATACACCTCCCCCCACTCCCCTCCCCACCCAGCGATATCAAACCACACATACACCTCCCCCCACTCCCCTCCCCACCCAGCGATATCAAACCACACATACACCTCCCCCCCTCCCCTCCCCACCCAGCGATATCAAACCACACATACACCTCCTTCACCCCCCCTCCCCACCCCAGCGA
The DNA here is from genome assembly GCF_037043375.1 of Chiloscyllium plagiosum. Lineage (NCBI taxonomy): Eukaryota > Metazoa > Chordata > Chondrichthyes > Orectolobiformes > Hemiscylliidae > Chiloscyllium > Chiloscyllium plagiosum. Next base: position 1,656,848 of record NW_028270184.1, read on the forward strand.
TATCAAACCACACATACACCTCCCCCCACTCCCCTCCCCACCCAGCGATATCAAACCACACATACACCTCCCCCCCTCCCCTCCCCACCCAGCATTATCAAACCACACGTACACCTCCCCCCCCTCCCCTCCCCACCCAGCGATATCAAACCACACATACACCTCCTTCCCCCCCCTCCCCACCCCACCCAGCGATATCAAACCACACGTACACCTCCCCCCCTCCCAGCGATATCAAACCACACATACACCTCCTCCCCCCCTCCCCACCCCACCCAGCGATATCAAACCACACATACACCTCCCCCCCCTCCCCACCCCACCCAGCGATATCAAACCACACATACACCTCCCCCCACTCCCCTCCCCACCCAGCGATATCAAACCACACATACACCTCCCCCCCCTCCCCACCCCACCCAGCGATATCAAACCACACATACACCTCCCCCCACTCCCCTCCCCACCCAGCGATATCAAACCACACATACACCTCCCCCCACTCCCCTCCCCACCCAGCGATATCAAACCACACGTACACCTCCCCCCCTCCCAGCGATATCAAACCACACATACACCTCCTCCCCCCCCTCCCCACCCCACCCAGCGATATCAAACCACACATACACCTCCCCCCCCTCCCCACCCCACCCAGCGATATCAAACCACACATACACCTCCCCCCACTCCCCTCCCCACCCAGCGATATCAAACCACACATACACCTCCCCCCCTCCCCTCCCCACCCAGCGATATCAAACCACACATACACCTCCTTCACCCCCCCTCCCCACCCAGCATTATCAAACCACACATACACCTCCTTCCACCCCCCCCCCCCCACCCAGCGATATCAAACCACACGTACACCTCCCCCCCTCCCAGCGATATCAAACCACACATACACCTCCTCCCCCCCTCCCCACCCCACCCAGCGATATCAAACCACACATACACCTCCTCCCCCCTCCCCCCCCACCCAGCGATATCAAACCACACGTACACCTCCTCCCCACCCCACCCCACCCAGCGATATCAAACCACACATACACCTTCCCCCCTCCCCACCCCACCCAGCGATATCAAACCACACATACACCTTCCCCCCCTCCCCACCCCACCCAGCGATATCAAACCACACATACGCTTCCCCCCCCTCCCCACCCCACCCAGCGATATCAAACCACACATACACCTCCCCCCCCTCCCCACCCCACCCAGCGATATCAAACCACACATACACCTCCTCCCCACCCCACCCCACCCAGCGATATCAAACCACACGTACACCTCCTCCCCTCCCCACCCCACCCAGCGATATCAAACCACACATACACCTTCCCCCCTCCCCACCCCACCCAGCGATATCAAACCACACATACACCTCCCCCCCCTCCCACCCAGCGATATCAAACCACACATACACCTTCCCCCCCTCCCACCCAGCGATATCAAATCAGAGATATACCTCCTCACCCCCGCCCCATTCAGAGATATCAAATCAGAGATATACCCCCTCCCCCCGCCCCATTCAGCAATATCAAATCAGAGATATATCTCCTCCCCCCGCCCCATTCAGCAATATCAAATCAGACATACACCACCTCCCCCTCCCTGGCTTGTTCCACAATATCAAGTCAGACCACGAGGGAGCTCTCCGATTGGTCCCACCCACCCATCTCACACCCAGCCACCAGTGCTCCTTCCCCAGCTCCAGATCTGGTGAATGTATTCTGACCTACCATTTCTCTGATCTCCGCTGCCTCCTTTTGAACCTGCTCCCACTGCACTTTCAGGCAGCGCATCCCAGATCACAACAGCTCGCTGCCTCCGTTAAAACGTTCTCCTCAGAATCACAAAACACAGAGAAGGCCCTTCATCCTATTGAGCGTGTATCACCAAAACTACGCTATATCTACAAGTGGCCTGAATGCTCTTCAATCTGTGTCCGTCTGGGGGTGGCTGACCTTCCTGCTGCTGGGAACAGGTTCACACTGACTTGCACCGATCCTGTTCAATCTCCTTTCACTTCCCCTCAGGTTGGTTCAGTGTGTGCGAGAGAGAGAGGACCCCCTGAATAATATTGGAGTTGAACTGACAGAAGAAGGGGGGGAACTGGGCACTGCAGAGACGTATGGTACAGTGCGCGTACAGAAAACACTGCCTTCTTGTTGCAGAAATGCCTCATTACAACAATATCCTCTGACCGCACAAGCTCACGATTCCTGTTCTCGGCTCCTGCTCCAGTTCCATTGCTGACCAGCCACGGCCCTTGTCAATATTACACATTCGCTCAAGCTGCACCTTCCTTCATACTCGAGGGGAGACTGCAATGTGGAGGAGCAGCAGTCCAGGCTGCTCCAGAATTCCGGGTTTACGGCACCACCCTTGCTGCAAGAGCTACTGAATCTTCCCAACAATCCATTTGAAAAGCTCACAAAGAGCTCCCCCAGTCCAGGTCCAATCAGAAATGCGAGCTCACTGTGTCTTCCTCACAAACTCCTGCAGATCTGGTTCAGTAACACAGCCAGTTATGGGAATGCTGCTGGCTGTCCTGTAGGTTTCACCAAACCCCTCCCACGTTGGGCACATTGCAGCTTACAGAAACTCCACAAAATGTTTGCCACAAAGCCTTGCACAGAATATTCAAGAGACTAGCATCAGACAGCACCGGAACAGTTAACCTGAAAACTTGCCCCAAACCAGGAAGTTAAGCTCAGTGCTTACATACACCTCTGCCCTTCCTGAGGCTGGGCACGTGGACGTGAGGAATCTTAGGAGACATCTATCTGTAAATTCAAACCTCAAAATGTCGTGCCCTTTCAAAGGGGGAGAAAAGTGGTAAAGCAGTACAGGATTAAGTTCAAAATCTTGCAAGAGACAATGACAAGTTAAATTTCAGGACTCATCTCACAGCATCTTCACACATTGTGGAGGAGAACACCCTCTGCATCTCACCTGGTTACTGGGTCCCATGCAGTAAGTTGATTGCATGGCCTAACACATACGGTCAATCACCGACTGGGACACCCTTCCAACTAATCTCAGTGCAGACACCTCTTCTCCTGGCTCAGCCTCTGTGCTAAGGCCAAGTGCAGCCTCAGACCCTGCACTAGCAAACAGTGATGAAGCAACGGTGGGGCATGTGCAGCTCAGTAGAACTAAGTGTTAAAGTGCTCTCATACTTTCAACACACCATGCCTCAGAATATTAGAAGGTTACACTCTGTAAAACGTGCAGCAAACCATTGGATGTGTTTGATATAATTACCCTGGGTGTCGTAGCTTTGAGCCAATGGATTCACTATGGACTGCACTAGCCCATCTTTAAACTGAGCTCTGAGGGGGTCATTTCATCCGATTGGATCACACCCACTCTGGAAACCACACGGCATCGCAGGACAGTGCTCGCTCTGAATAACACATGTCACAGAACATGAAGACTCCCATTTTTAACATTAGGGCTGCAGCGATAACTTTGTATAGGGCTTAGTTATGGTGTGTCTGTGCGTGTGCCTGAGCAACAGATGCCAAGTGCAGCTGAACTGAACCCAGATCAAGGAAGATTGAAGAGGAGCAGCGTTTTACCACTGACTGACCCATTGTCACATTACCAGCTCAGGCCCAGCCAGGGAACGGATCACCCAGTGCTTCCATCCACCCCTTTTCAACAACCCAGGGAGCGGGAGAGCTGGCTACTGCTGAGGCTAGCCCACTAGGCGTACCTAGGGGCACCATGACAATCAGACAGTACCTTTGGAGTGAGGGCAAGGGGAGACAGCGGGGGAATAAAGACCAATGAGCAGACGGTGCTGGGGAAGCAATAAACTGACTCACAGCTTTCAGGACTAATGCTGTATGTCAGCCAGCAGCAAACACAGATTAGCAAGGGGCAGAAGCAAATGCATTAGTCCCACCAAAGACAGATTAACAAGATGAAAAGTCAGAATAAAAAGGGACAAGCAAGTGGTAATGAACTAGCTGTGATGTGACAGCAGCAGGAACACCGAAAAGTTGGGCAGAATGAGCTGGGAGTGAAAACTAATGCAAAAGCTAAAGCAGTCAGCAAGCTCTAGGCTAGGAGCGGGGCACGGCCCTGTCTAGGTGGACATGTTAACTTACACTCAATTCAAACAGGATGAAGAGTCAAAGTGTCAGGTCATGTAAAACACCTGCTCACCTCTTCTCCAGGTTATATCCTGTGGTTCCAGAGGCCACCTCCTTTTACCTGTTAAAATTTAATAATTCAACACGGTGCCCCACAACAGTGTCAGATAAATCTCTCCGGTTAGTCGGAGGGAACACAGGGGCCCGAGGGTTGGAGGGCCGAATGTGGCGTGTGCCTGTCTGTGTGCGCACATGCGTGTATTCGGGGAGTGGCCAGGGACAGTGCGTGTAGGTGCATGTATTTAGGGAGGGTGCCAAGTTCAGCTTGAGTGTGTTGGAGGGCCCATGTGTGACGTGTGCCTGTGTGCAGGTGCGTGCATTTGGGGAGGGGGCCAGGGACACCATGTAGGGGTGGGTGTGGGTGCGTGCATGTATTTGGGGAGGGGATTATGGACAGGGCATGCTGTGCGTTGGAGGGCCCTTGTGCGGAGTATGCGCACGCGCGCACATGTACTTGGGGACAGGGCGTGCTGTGTATGTTGGAGGGCCGATGTGCAGTGTGTGTGTCTGTGCACGCGCACGTGTGTATTTGGGGATGGGGGTAAAGGACAGCGTGTGAATGTGTGCACATGCATCAGTCAGAGCTGGTGCAGGCAGAGTGTGAACACAGAAGGGGTACAGGCAGGCAGACTGGTGTCAGATGCTGTGTTCGTGGATATATAGATCCCTACCAAGCACATAGCATCTGTGGGGAGATGTCAGGCCGGTGACAGGCAGAGAGAAAAGCACCAGGGCTATGAGAGATTTAGGGAGGGATCGAAGGTGGTGATGATGGAGAAACAATTCAAAGTCTGAGAGAAGATTTGTAGCTCGGGTGCTCGTTGTTGTGGTTCTGTTCGCCGAGCTGGGAATTTGTGTTGCAGACGTTTCATCCCCTGTCTAGGTGACATCCTCAGTGCTTGGGAGCCTCCTGTGAAGCGCTTCTGTGATCTTTCCTCCGGCATTTATAGTGGTTTGAATCTGCCGCTTCCAGTTGTCAGTTCCAGCTGAGAACAGGCAGGGAATTCCTAGAGACATGGCACTCATCCACAGATTCAGTCAATAAGCACATCGACCTGGACCCAATATACCGGCCACTGCAGCGGACAGCTGGAACTGACAACCGGAAGCGGCAGATTTAAATCACTATAAATGCCGGAGGAAAGATCACAGAAGCGCTTCACAGGAGGCTACCAAGCACTGAGGATGTCACCTAGACAGGGGACGAAACGTCTGCAACACAGATTCCCAACTCGGCGAACAGAGAAACCAATGTAACAGGTTAGCGGTGCTCAACTTAGTGATGTTATGAACCAACCACTTGACTCGGTCCCTGGGACGGGATGGTGGAAACATGATATCTCCCTTCCCAACAGCAATCCTACGGCCTCTCAGGACAGAGGGGAGGACGTTTACAACCTCGCTCACCTCATCGACTTCAACAGATCGACTCAGCAGGTACACTGCTGCATCTGAACAGCCTCTCATGAGGTTGGGGAGATTAAACAGCCCCATTAGGATTGCTCTTGGTTAACAAAGGTCTCTCTCAAAACCATCTTCTACAAAAGGCAGAAGCCAGGTTATTTTTGTAGAGAAAGCTGACATTCCAGGGCCAGCAGCAAACGCCAGAGCCAGATTGGATTAGTCTGCATGGTGGCTCTCAACTCCGGAGTGGGGGGTGATCCTACAAAAAACTACAACCATCACTGTGACAAGGTCCCTGCAATTCATCACCCTACCTGAAAGAGGCACTCTGGTGTTCAAGTAAGCTTCTCCTGCCAAGTGAGAACATTACATGAATGAATGAATCTACAGAGACATGTCTAACCTGACTGCTCATCCTCCAACTCCAAGCATTCCACACTGGGCAGCCAGCAGACACCCACTGATGGTACTTTCAAACCAAAGTTTACAAGGGCATGTTCAAAGCTGCTCGAGGCTTTACTCAGTCCCTTCGCCATAAGCAAAAAGCCAGAACAGAAGCGTGCATGCACTGGTGATGAAGGGGATGCAACAGGTGCAGAGTTTAGCACAGCCAGGGAGGTACAAGGTTCAGGGTCGCTGTATCTCATGAGCATCTCTACCACAGAATCCGCCTCACCTCCTGCCTGGGTCTGCTGTCGATTCTCTGATAAGAGAGAGATCACCGTGATCAGTTAATAACTCCACAGCAGCTTAGCAGGGGGCACCCTGAATAGAGTCTCTCATCGTGGAACACTGCACAGAGCAGTAGGAGTTAAGCTCGCTGGAGAAGTTTGGGATTGGATCGATGTTTTATCCATTGATCAGGTCTATGTTTTCACATCAGTGTGGTGTGCAGAGAGATTCTGATCTCCCCTCTGCTTTAATATCGTTGCAACCCCAAGCATTAGTATCATTAGGTGCACAAACAGGACTAAAAAGACAGCGTTGGTGCAGCATTTACCTAATGAACATGTTCTTGATTTTACTCCACATGCTACCGACTGTGCTACTAATTTTTTCCGTGTAACTGAGGGGGTGGAAGTTGCAAAGAGGTGGGAGGGGTGGGGAGAAACAAAATGGAATAAAATAACAAATAAAAAACAAAATGAGTTTCAGTTGTGGTTGTTCAGACAGTAAAACACCAAGAGCTTATACAATTTTTACCAGCAGTCACACAACAAGGGAAGAAATCTGCCTATCTCCTGCACACCACAGCTATTGGCACCCATCACACCCAACACTGAAAGCAGGGGAGCCAGACAGACAGAGCGCGAGAGAGAGAGAGAGAGAGAGAACGCGAGAGAGAGAGAGGGAACGCGAGAGAGAGAACGCGAGAGAGAGAGAGAGTGAGAACGCGAGAGAGAGAGAGAGAGAACGCGAGAGAGAGAGAGGAGAGAGAGAGCGCGAGAGAGGAGAGAGAGAGCGCGAGAGAGGAGAGAGAGAACGCGAGAGAGGAGAGAGAGAACGCGAGAGAGGAGAGAGAGAACGCGAGAGAGGAGAGAGAGAACGCGAGAGAGGAGAGAGAGAACGCGAGAGAGGAGAGAGAGAACGCGAGAGAGGAGAGAGAGAACGCGAGAGAGGAGAGAGAGAACGCGAGAGAGGAGAGAGAGAACGCGAGAGAGGAGAGAGAGAACGCGAGAGAGGAGAGAGAGAACGCGAGAGAGGAGAGAGAGAACGCGAGAGAGGAGAGAGAGAACGCGAGAGAGGAGAGAGAGAACGCGAGAGAGAGAGAGAAAGAGAACGCGAGAGAGAGAGAGAAAGAGAACGCGAGAGAGAGAGAGAAAGAGAACGCGAGAGAGAGAGAGAAAGAGAACGCGAGAGAGAGAGAGAAAGAGAACGCGAGAGAGAGAGAGAAAGAGAACGCGAGAGAGAGAGAGAAAGAGAACGCGAGAGAGAGAGAGAAAGAGAACGCGAGAGAGAGAGAGAAAGAGAACGCGAGAGAGAGAGAGAAAGAGAACGCGAGAGAGAGAGAGAAAGAGAACGCGAGAGAGAGAGAGAAAGAGAACGCGAGAGAGAGAGAGAAAGAGAACGCGAGAGAGAGAGAGAAAGAGAACGCGAGAGAGAGAGAGAAAGAGAACGCGAGAGAGAGAGAGAAAGAGAACGCGAGAGAGAGAGAGAAAGAGAACGCGAGAGAGAGAGAGAAAGAGAACGCGAGAGAGAGAGAAAGAGAACGCGAGAGAGAGAAAGAGAACGCGAGAGAGAGAAAGAAAGAACGCGAGAGAGAGAAAGAGAGAACGCGAGAGAGAGAGAGAGAACGCGAGAGAGAGAGAGAGAACGCGAGAGAGAGAGAGAGAACGCGAGAGAGAGAGAGAGAACGCGAGAGAGAGAGAGAACGCGAGAGAGAGAGAGAGAGAACGCGAGAGAGAGAGAACGCGAGAGAGAGAGAGAGAGAACGCGAGAGAGAGAGAGAGAACGCGAGAGAGAGAGAGAGAACGCGAGAGAGAGAGAGAGAACGCGAGAGAGAGAGAGAGAACGCGAGAGAGAGAGAGAGAACGCGAGAGAGAGAGAGAGAACGCGAGAGAGAGAGAGAGAACGCGCGAGAGAGAACGAGAGAGAGAGAGAACGCGCGAGAGAGAGAACGCGCGAGAGAGAGAACGCGCGAGAGAGAGAACGCGCGAGAGAGAGAACGCGCGAGAGAGAGAACGCGCGAGAGAGAGAACGCGCGAGAGAGAGAACGCGCGAGAGAGAGAACGCGCGAGAGAGAGAACGCGCGAGAGAGAGAACGCGCGAGAGAGAGAACGCGCGAGAGAGAGAACGCGAGAGAGAGAGAGAACGCGAGAGAGAGAGAACGCGCGAGAGAGAGAACGCGAGAGAGAGAGAGAACGCGAGAGAGAGAGAGAACGCGAGAGAGAGAGAGAACGCGAGAGAGAGAGAACGCGAGAGAGAGAGAACGCGCGAGAGAGAGAACGCGCGAGAGAGAGAACGCGCGAGAGAGAGAACGCGCGAGAGAGAGAACGCGCGAGAGAGAGAACGCGCGAGAGAGAGAACGCGCGAGAGAGAGAACGCGCGAGAGAGAGAACGCGCGAGAGAGAGAACGCGCGAGAGAGAGAACGCGCGAGAGAGAGAACGCGAGAGAGAGAGAACGCGAGAGAGAGAGAGAGAACGCGAGAGAGAGAGAACGCGAGAGAGAGAGAATGCGAGAGAGAGAGAACGCGAGAGAGAGAGAACGCGAGAGAGAGAACGCGAGAGAGAGAGAACGCGAGAGAGAGAGAACGCGAGAGAGAGAGAACGCGAGAGAGAGAGAGAACGCGAGAGAGAGAGAGAACGCGAGAGAGAGAGAGAACGCGAGAGAGAGAGAGAACGCGCGAGAGAGAGAGAGAGAGAGAGAGAGAGAACGCGAGAGAGAGAGAGAGAGAGAGAGAGAGAGAGAGAGAGAGAGAGAGAGAGAACGCGCGAGAGAGAGAGAACGCGAGAGAGAGAGAGAACGCGAGACTCCCCAGCTCTAATGGTCAAACCAACTGGCAAACCATGACACTGGGACAGCTATGTAAAGGGAATGACTCACAAGGAGCTTGACAGTTAAAACAGATCGCTGAAGCTGATTCCCCTCAGAGTGATGGGAGGGTCTCCAGGCAGCAGTAGTCCTCTGCTACCTGGCCCCAGTGAATACATCAAATGGCTGATGACAGCAGGATCTCCAAACATCTCAGGCAAGTCCTCTCTGGGTCACATGTAACATCTGAGCTGTCCAGCAGGGAAGCCAGGAATGCCATGCCTACTGCATACCCCAGGCTGCAGTCATTGGCTGATCATCAGTCCAGACTTGGGAATAAAGCCCAAGTAGGATATGAACAGATCTGATGACTGGGAAAACTGCAATAGCTGAAAGAGAGAGAAAGACCAGCAGACCCCTTCCCAATAACAAAACCACACACAGAAGACATTCAAAAACACAACAAAATAGCAGAGCTATTTGGAGAAAAGTGGGTGAGAAAAATCCATCAATTGCATGGGGAACAGCCCTGCTTTTACATGGCAAACAAAGAGCTGCAAGGGAAACAGCAACATCATGTATTTCTAGAATGTTATCAAACATCCCAAAGTGTTTCAGAGTCAGGAGAAAACAGAGTCTCAGCTCCCTGGAGCATGAGAGTGATCAGCACAGGAGACCAAAAACTCGGAGATATCACAAGAGGATATTAAAAGAAGCGACAAGATCATGGGTGACTGCTTATTGCAGTAACAGTGGATCGGTGGCAGCGTCCCTACCTCAGGGTTAGAGGCCCAGGTTCAAGTCCAATTATCCCAAAGGTGTGCCATAACAATCACTGGACAGGTTAATTACAGGAAACTACAAAATGTGTTAGCAGTTTAGAGATCCCACCTGCCTGATACCTAAAACGGAAGATTATCTCACAAGGAAAGGTTGGATCTGTATCCATCAGAACTTGGGAGAATGAATGCAGTTCTTACTGAGAGACAGGACACCCTGAGGGGATTGACTTGGTGGATGCTGAGAGATGGCTTCTCCTCCTGGAGTAAGGGACATGCTTTCAAAAGGGGCTCCTCATTTAAGGTGAGATGTTGGAAGGATGTTCTTCACTCAGACGGGCTGTGGAACACACTCATCTCCTGGGAACAGTGGACTCAGGATCACTGAATATACATTCAAGGCCAAGATAGATGGACAAAGGAAGGGACTGTATGTGATATATATGGGGGGGAAGCGGGGAGAATCTGGTGCTGAGAGCACAATTAGATCAGCCATGATTCAGCAGAACACGAGAGGGGCTGAATGGCCTCCCACCACTCCTATTTCATAGGCCACAAAAACCCAGATGGGACTGCAAGCTTCATGCTATAGAGGATGAGGGAATGTAGAGCTTGCCAGCTGCAATAATGGACTCACTAGGGCTGCTGCTTAGTCTGAACAAAACCATGGGGCAGCTCTGACGGCAGAGAGTAGAGACTGCTCCCAGTAACTGTGGTGTCTAAAACAAGGGGAAAATGGATACAGGGCTAAAACGTAAGATATTTAAGAACAGAGGGTACAACCTGCTTTCGACTGAGACAGGAGTCCACTCCCAGGTTGAGGTGGAAATACAGGCAAAAATCAACATTCAAGATGAGACCGGGCAAAGGAGAAAGGACCATGGAAGAGGGTGTTGACACAGATGAACACGGGCACCCATTGGCTGGACTGAATGACAAGACTAAAAGCAGCAATTTTAAAAAACAATTTATTCTCAAGATCGAGGCATCAGTGGCACGGCCAGTGTTTATGGCCCTTCCTGATTTGTCCCTTAAGGTGGTGGCAGTGAGCTGTCTACTTGAACAATCCCAGTCCATGAGGCAGAGATGCAGGAAGTAATTGAGGTGGTCAGTCGGGTGTTAACCTTTGTTATGAGAAGTACTGAACACAAAAGGAAGATGTTGTCCTTCAGTAATACAAGGCATTAGTGAGACCAGATCTCAAATACTGAGCAGCTTTCAAGGAAAGAAGGAACACATTGGAGTAAGTTCAGCGAAGGGTTACAAGATTGATGTCTGGAGTGGGTGGCTGGTATTATGAAGAAAGGTTGGACAGACTGGGCTTCAACATTAGAAACATGAGTTGGGGGCTGAGGTGGGGAGCCTTGATTAAAGTGCCCAAGACTCCAAATGGTTGGATATGGAAATAATGTTTCCTCGTGGCTCAGTCCAAGGCTAAGGGAGTAAGTTTTATCTGTAGGGATGGCTCTTTCAGGATAGAGATGAGGAGAATTTTTTTCCTCTGCGTTGAGAGCGTTTGGAACTCTGCCTCAGAAGAGGGGGGACTTCTAGATTTATTTTTAAAGACAGGAGTGGGCTGGGCTTTTAAAACTACAAATTCTGCAGAAACTCAGCAGGTCTGGCATCGTCCATGGAGACAAGAAACAGTCAACATTTCGAGCCTGATATGACTTCTTCAAAACTGAAGCATTAACAGAGTTTCTGTAGCACTTTGCGTTTGTTTCAGGTCTCCAGCATTCAGAGTGTTTGGCTCAGTGAATACATTCTTGTTAAGAGAATCAAAGGTTATTAGTTTAAATAAGAATGTGGAATTGACCATGATCTTATTGAATAGCTGAGGGCCTTCTCTGCTCCTAATTTGTATGTTTGGAAGGTACAGTCAGAGGGCTATTATGGAGGGTGTTCTAGATTCAGACCCAGCAACAGTGAAGGAACAACAATATGGTGCTGACTCAGGATGACATTCAACTTGGAGGGGAACAAGGGAGGAGTTACTAAAACAGTTAGGTAACAAGTTGGATAATGACAAGCCAATAAGAGACTCGCAGGAAGTTATAACTGAAACAGATGAAGACCTTGATAATAACTGCACATTCTATACCGCTGGGTCAAATAATTAATATTTTTACAGAAGCAGAAATAAAAGAAATCTGCAAGTAAACATCCTTCATTTCGGTCAACTCAGGGACGAGAAAGAGGGACACTGGGAAATAGTTGGTGAATTTTTCACACCCTGGAGTTTTAATTCTGTAACTGAGACAGCTGAGTGAGTACTCACGAGTCCTTCCTTTTTCGTAAGTGCTCAAACACCATCAGCCCCCGCGAGTTGATACTCAGCAGCAGCTCATTCCCAGTCATGATGTCCATTCTGAACGGCTTGGAGGTGATGATCACTTTGTACAACTTGTTTTCAAAGCCCAGTTCCACACTGTCTTCATCCCTGCCTACAACTGTTAAGCTGAAAGCCAGAAAACACATCCATTACCTTTATGCAGGATGGTCCGATTTAAAATCTATTAACAATCTGGTCAGAAGTCACACGACACCAGGTTACAGTTCAACAGGAAGTGACTTCTCCTGACAAAGGAGCAGCGCTCCAAAAGCTTGCAATTTCAAATAAACCCATTGGACCATTACCTGGTAATTTCTGATTTTGCCCACCCAGTCCAACACCAACACCAACACCTCCATGCCATGGTCTCAAAATATTTGAGCAAACCACCAGACAGCTGTTCCAGAATGCAAGGTGGGAAAACATTATAAAAAAAACTCTTTATTCTGTACCTAATCCTGTGCTATCCCTGTCCTGGGAGGATCTGATGGGGACAGTGTTGAGAGAGCTTTAACTTCAGTTTAAAAGGATAGGAGTAGATTTCCTCTGCATCTTTACCCCCATGCTATACCTAGCCTGGTACAGTTTGTTGCAGACAGTGTTGAGTTATTGTTATTTTCAACCTAAAAGAGTAAAGAAAGCTTTACTCTGTACCTGGTCCACTGTTATCCCTGTCCTCTGAGTGTTTGACGGGACAGTTTAAGTTCAGTGTTCAGCTTAAAACTCTTAAGGGAGCTTCAACTTCAGTTTAAAAGGGTAGAAGGAGCTTTACTCTTAGCTAACATAGTGTTGTTCCTGTCCTGCAAATGTTTGATTGGGACAGTGTACACAGAGCTTCACTCTGTACCGTACCTACCTATGGGGACAGTATAGTTTGTGACTTTCTGCTTGAGAGAGGAGAGATAGCTTTACTCTGCATCTAATCCCGTCCTGGGAGCGTTTGATGGGGATGGTGTTGAGGAAGTTTGAGTTTCTGATTAAAAAAAGGAGTACCCTGTATTTGACCCCAGACTGAAACAGAAATGGCTGGAAAAGCTCACCATGTCTGACAGTATCCGTAGAGAGAAATCAGGGTTAACGTTTCAGGGAGAGCGACCCTGCCTCAGAACTGCATTCGACCCCATGTTGATTTAATTCCCGAAACCAATCGTCAGTTTAAAATTCACATTCAATAAATAGGTACTTCAATTCCTTCAACAGCTTCACAAAAAGGAGTGTACGTATCGGAATACTGTGGAGTAAGGAACCAAAACAAGTCGGCTAGCAACTTACGGTACAGTAGGCGGCTCTTGCACTAACACGTCCCGAACTTCATATCTTGTTTTCAGTGGATTTAATTCATTGATTTTAATCCTGGTCATATTCCCTTGCAGACCATATACTTCAAGTAGGAGCGGAACCTGTGAAAGATGCAAGGATTCACATCTCTATCCAACTCCAACCAGGGGTGACAAACAGGCTCCACAGTAATGTCCACCCCACCCCTCCCCTTCCCTCCCACTTGTTTAGCTCTCTGTCTGGCTGTGGCCAACATTGTGATGCTGATGTTGAGGTTCAGCTCCAGAGGTAGCAGCAAAAGAGTTCAATGTAAGTGGGCTTGGCCCACAGCAGTTTCTCCTCCCATCGCTGCTGCTATTTGTTCCAGGTTGGACTTTCCACCATTCCCAGCTCTGCTCGCTGTTTGATGACAATAGCTGAATGGAAATCAGGAAGGTGGCTGAGAAATGACCATGGAGGATGGGAAGCCCAAGCTGAAATGCCCTAGAGAAGAACAAACATGGTTTGGGGCTGTACCTGACTCCCTGTGAGGACAGGGACTGGGGCTTTGGATGGAGAGATTTAGAGCTGGCTTCAGGGGTTGCGTTCCCTTCAGCTGGAGGTGGGATCCCAACAGTCAACACAGAGTCTCAGCTAAAATATTCACCTGTATTCCCAAATGCTTCTAAACCACAGCACAGGAGACGACCAATCCGCCCATTATTTCCATGCTGGCTCTTTGATATCAATCAGTGCATTCCAGAGCACAACAGAAATAAAATTCTCACCCCACTCCCAAAGACACAGCACCACTCACCTTATTCACTTCATTAATCAGCTGCAGCTTCACGCTTTCATGGGTCACATCCAATGAGTTGAGCAGAGCGCGATAGGGAGAATTCTCCGGTTTAATATTCCTCTGTCGCCTGGGAAAGAATAATTGCAGTCATCGGACAGTTTGCATCTCAGTCCAATTGTTCTGAAATAGAACTCTCTTCAGCCAAGTGGTGGGTGCAGCAACAGCTCAAAGCAAACTGGCTCACAGATGGAGCACAGAGTTATAAATCACATGAAAGTGGAGTTGCAGGTAGATAGGATAGTGAAGGCAGCGTTTGGTATGCTTTCCTTTATTGGTCAGAGTATTGAGTACAGGAGCAATTGTGTGCAATTCTGGTCTCCTTCCTGTAGGAAGGATGTTGTAAAACTTGAAATGGTTCAGAAAAAATTTGCAAGGATGTTGCCAGGGTTGGAGGGTTTGAGCTACAGGGAGAGGCTGAACAGGCTGGGGCTGTTTTCCCTGGAGCGTCGGAGGCTGAGGAGTGACCTTATAGAGATTTATGAAATCATGAGGGGCATGGATAGGGTAAATAGTCAAGGTGTTTTCCCTGGGGTGGGGGTGTCCAGAGTAGAGGGCATAGGTTTAGGAAGAGAGGGGAAAGATATAAAAGGAACCTAAGGGGAAACTTTTTCAGGCAGAGGGTGGTACGTGTATGGAATGAGCTGCCAGAGGATGTGGTGGAGGCTGGTACAATTGCAACATTTAAGAGGCATTTGGATGGGTATATGAACAGAAAGGGCACTTAGAGGGATATGGGCCGGGTGCTGGCAAAAGGAACTAGATTAATTTCAGATATCTGGTTAGCATGGACGAGTTGGATTGAAAGGTCTGTATCTGTGATGTACATCTCTGTGACTCTGCTCCACAATGTAGAGGTGTTGGACTGGGATGGACAAAGTTAAAAATCCACACCACACCAGGTTATGGTCCAACAGTTTATTTGAAAGCCTGTACTTCCAATTGAACCTGCTGGACAATATCCTGGTGTTATGTCATAAAGATGTACAGTATGGAAACAGACCCTTCGGTCAAACCCATCCATGCCGACCAGATATCCCAACCCAATCTAGTCCCACCTGCCAGCACCCGGCCCATATCCCTCCAAACCCTTCCTATTCAGAGACCCATCCAAATGCCTCTTAAATGTTGCAATTGTACCAGCCTCCATCACTTTCTCTGGCACGTACACCCTCTGCGTGAAAAAAGTTGCCCCTTAGGTGCCTTTTATATCTTTCCCCTCTCACCCTAAACCTATGCCCTCTAGTTCTGGACTCCCCGACCCAAGGGAAAAGACTTTGCCTATTTATCCTATCCATGCCCCTCATAATTTTGTAAACCTCTATAAGGTCACCCCTCAGCCTCCAACGCTCCGGGGAAAACAGCCCTAGCCTGTTCAGCCTCTCCCTATAGTTCAAATCCTCCAACCCTGGCAACATCCTTGTAAATCTTTTCTGAACCCTTTCAAGTTTCACAACATCTTTCCGATAGAAAAGAGACCAGAATTGTACACAATATTCCAAAAGTGGCCTAACCAACGTCCTGTACAGTCACAACATGACCTCCCAACTCCTATACTCAATCCAGACAGACACAGAAATACATGATTCCGGGCACTGAAATCTAGCTCGTCAGGAATTTCTCTAACCTGGCTCAGGAATTAGCATTTGCAGGTCCCAGGGAACAAATAGCCAGCTGCTTTTCCTTACGGATAGGTAACTAAGCACATCTAATCCACACACAACACTTTCCAACAGTCAAACCTTTATAGGCGCTTCACAGGAGTATAAATCGGACAGAAATGCTGCTCAGGGGGTATCAAAGAAAGGTATTCCACAACACAGTCAATGGCACTGGTTTTAAGAAGCTTCTTTAAAGAGAGAGGGACAGACAGGTTTAGGAAGGCAAAGTTGGACATTAATAAGATATGGAGAGAAACATGTGAAGGCTTACAAAACAAAAAAGACAATGTCAAAATGCAAG
Organism: Chiloscyllium plagiosum; assembly: GCF_037043375.1. NCBI lineage: Eukaryota > Metazoa > Chordata > Chondrichthyes > Orectolobiformes > Hemiscylliidae > Chiloscyllium > Chiloscyllium plagiosum. Next base: position 1,673,076 of record NW_028270184.1, read on the forward strand.
ATGATGCAGGAGTATTTGCTGACATCTTTCACCACTCCTGACTACGACCTGAAGTCCCCTCCTGCTTCAAAAAGACCAACATCATCCTGGTGCCAAAAATCCCTCATGCAGCATGCCTCAATGACTCCAGCTCAGTGGCTCTGACCTCCAACATTATGGGAGTGCTTCCAGAGGTTAGTCAGAGCTCACATCAACTCCAGCCTGCCTCAATCCCCTGCAATTCACCTCCAGTCAGAAAGGTCCATGGCCGACACCATCTTCCTGCCCCTGCATTCATCCCTGGAATGTCTCGGACTTACTGACTACAGCTCCTCTTTCAACACCATCATTCCAAACTAATCTCCAAACTCTGAGAGCAGGTCTCTGCTTCATCCCCGGCAACTAGATCTTCGACTTCCTGATGCACAGCCCACGAACAGTGAGAATAGGCAGCACCAGCTCCCTCATGATAACCTTCAACAGCAGCACCCCATAGGCTGTGTACCCAACCTCTTACTATACCCCATTATACATCCATGGCTGTGCAGGCAAACACTGTCCTAACTCCATCCACAGCTTCGCTGACGACACCATCGCTGTAGGCCTGAGACAGAGTGCTTGGTGGTGTGGTATCAAGAGAACAAGCTCACCCTCAACATCAGCAAAACAGAAGATCTGGTCATTAACTTCAGGAAGCAAGGTGGATGGTACGTCGCTGTCTATATCATTGGAGATGGTGGAGACGGGTGCGAGCGTCAAGCTCCTCGGATCACCTGGTCCATCCACGTTGATGCTACAATCAAGAATCCATAGCCATGTCTCCACTTCCTCGGGCAGCTATGGAAATTCAGTATGTCCATAAAGACTCTTACCAATTTTTGCAGAAAGGCACCATTTTATCTGGATGCATCTGGTATGGCTTGGTAGTCTGCCCAGGACCCAAAGAAACGACAGAATTGAGAACACAGCCCAGTCTATCACGCAATCTGGTCTTCCATCCATTGACTATTTGTGCTTCCCACTGCCTCAAAGGCAGCCATTGCCAAAGACCCCTCTCACTCTGGTCATAATCTCTTCCAATCTCTGCCATTGGGCAGAAGATACAAAAGCTTAAACACATGGACCAACTGATACAAGAACAGCTTTTTCCCCACTGTTATACTTCTGGATAGACCCCTTAATTTTAAATTGAATGTTGATCTTGCTCTTTGTGCACCTTCTCTGCAACTGTAACATTGTAATCCTCGTTCAGTTCTATTACCCTAACGCACTTCGTATGTTATGATCTGCCTGTATTACACACAAAACAAGACTTTTGACTGTACCTAGATACATGTGACAATAATAAATCAAATCAGGTTAAATCAAACAATCTCACCAGTCTATGAACTAATACACCGAAAGGTGCCCTCACGTTAATACTCATTATTCGACTCGCTCAGCCTACAAGTTTAAAGTAAAACCCATTTGCATCAATTTTACAGCTTCTAAAACATAAAAGACAAAACACTTGGAGACAAAGGACATGGATTGAGAAAGATTTTGACCCTTGTATTTTGTGAATACTTACTTGCAGAATGCACTTTGTTCACAGGTTTTAAAGTTACTTCTGTCCACAGCTTCTGTTGTAGTGATATGAAGAGCCACCCAAGTTAGGAATATCCATCGCACACTGGAAAGAGAGACAGTAAGTGAACCTATTTTTAAACTAACTGATCAAGTGTAGGACACCCACCAATGACTCCTCACACACCTAGAGTTTGGAACACTGTACTCACAAATACCAGAGTCAATGCTACATCAATGTACAAATCACCACATCCAACAGCATCAAATCTGATAAGCCAGTCACAAACACATCAAAATTAGAGGTGTACAGCATTATCATAAGTTGAAAGTACTTCCCCCTCCCCACAAATTACGATTTAAAGCCTCAACATTTTTAAAAAAGTGTTTCTCGTGATCAGTCATTATTTGGAAAACGCAGCAGTCAATTTTCACACCTCTAGTTCAAGGCGTAAATGATCAGATTATGTTTTATCATAGAATCACTACAATGTGGAAACAGGCCATTCGACCCAATGTGTCCTCACCGACCCACTGAAGAGTAACTCACCCAGATCCATTCCCCTATCCTATTATTCTACATTTACTCCCAACTAATGCACCTAAGCTACACATCCCTGAACACTATGGACAATTTACATTGACCAATTTATCTAACCTGCACATTTTTGGACTGTGGGAGGAAACCCACACAGACGCAGGGAGAATGTGCAACTTCCACACAATTGCCCAAGGCTGGAATTGAACCCAGGTTCCAGGCGCTGTGTGGCAGCAGTGCTAACCACTGAGCCATCACGTTGATTAGGAAGCTGGATTCACAGGCAGGGGAATAGGAGTTGAGAGGTAGTATGAGGTAATGGGGATGGTGAGGGGAGTTGGGGAGTAGGAGAATAAATGGGTTGAGCTGGGGGTGAAGAGGAAGTCATCTGTGGGCGGTTCATGCGGAGTGGGGGTCTATCTGTGGGTGAAGGTGAGTTAGTGGGGTGGGGGTTCTGTCTGCAGGATGGGGATTGAGGGGTCCATTTGGATTATTGGAGGTCTGTCTGTGGGTGAAGACGGGGGGGGAGGGGGGGGTATGGGTTCTGTCCATGGAGGCGGAGTTTGGGGTTGGGGGCCTGTCTGTGGGATGGTGATTGGGGTTCCATTGGGAATAGGGGTCTGTGGGATGGGGGGTGGGGAATGGGGCCTGTCTGTGGGGGTGGGGATTAGGGAGTGAGGGTCAAGGTCTGTCTGTGGACGTGGGGATTGGGGAGTTGGGGTGTGGGTCTGCCTGTGGGGGAGGGGATGGGGGGGCCTGCCTGTGGGGGTGGGGATGAGGGTCTGCATGTGGGGGCCTGCCTGTGGGGGTGGGGATGAGGGTCTGCATGTGGGGGAGGGGATGGGGGGGTCTGTCTGTGGGGGAGGGGGCCTGTCTGTGGGGGGTGGGAGAGGGGTCAGTCTGTGGGGGGTGGGGCCTGCCTGTGGGAGAGGGGCCTGTCTGTGGGGGTGGGGGGGGCCTGTCTGTGGGGGTGGGGGGGGGGGCCTGTCTGTGGGGGTGGGGCCTGTCTGTGGGGGTGGGGGGGGCCTGTCTGTGGGGGTGGGGCCTGTCTGTGGGGGAGGGGCCTGTCTGTGGGGGAGGGGCCTGTCTGTGGGGGAGGGGGAGGGGCCTGACTGTGGGGGAGGGGCCTGTCTGTAGGGGTGGGGGAGAGGCCTGCCTGTGGGGGAGGGGCCTAGCTGTGGGGGTGGGGGAGGGGCCTGACTGTGGGGGAGGGGCCTAGCTGTGGGGGTGGGGGAGGGGCCTGACTGTGGGGGAGGGGCCTGTCTGTAGGGGTGGGGGAGAGGCCTGCCTGTGGGGGAGGGGCCTAGCTGTGGGGGTGGGGGAGGGGCCTGACTGTGGGGGAGGGGCCTGTCTGTGGGGGTGGGGGGGCCTGTCTGTGGGGGAGGGGCCTGTCTGTGGGGGTGGGGGAGGGGCCTGTCTGTAGGGGTGGGGGACTGTCTGTAGGGGTGGGGGAGGGGCCTGCCTGTGGGGGAGGGGCCTGTCTGTGGGGGAGGGGCCTGTCTGTGGGGGGAGGGGCCTGTCTGTGGGGGAGGGGCCTGTCTGTGGGGGAGGGGCCTGTCTGTGGGGGAGGGGCCTGCCGCCTCCAGGCCGCTCCTGTTGCTAACCTCCTGGCGGCAGGAAATCCTGCTCCCCCTGAGCCCGGCTCCATTAGAAACCCCTGATAACGCACAAGTCCGTGTCCCCACGCGGAAGGAGCGAGGTTCTGGTCTCTCTCCCTACATTTGCTCCCCCCCGTCCGGGACCTACGGACAACAGACTCAAAGGGAAACCCTAAAGCCCAGGACCCGCTTCACCTCAGCCTCAGCCTCAGCTCCACCGCCGCCATCTTGGCCGAGCTCGAGCCGCCCGCGTGACGTCAGCGCGCCCCTGAACTTTACCCGCGGACAAGCCCCGCCCCTCAGCCGGCACGGAGCGCGGACACGTCAGCTCAATCTGATTGGCATGCGCGGGCAGGGGCGGGGTCACAGGCAAGACGCGGAGCATCACGGGTGGCGGGCTCACGGCGATTTGATTGACACGACGTCGTACGTCACTGGGAACGGGGTCAGAGCGGGGTGATTGACTTGGCTCTGTACGTCTACCGGGGCGTGGTCAGATCTCGGTGATTGACATGTTCCTGTGCTTCACTGGGGGCGGGGTCACGGCCAGGGGTGATTGACAGCTCAGACAGAGTCATTGCAGGAGGCTGTTCAGCCCATCCTGTCCAGACCTGCTGGGCCAAATGGTCTGTTTCCACACTACAAGGATTCTATGCTGGGCATCTCAGAGTATTTTCTAGAGCCCCTATAACTCAATCTGCCCCTGCTTTACATCCATAACAAAAAGGAACAGGAATAGGCCACTGGAGTTTGCTCCACCATTCAATAGGATCATGGCTGATCCAACATTCCTCACTCTCACTTTGCTGCCCCTTCCCCATGACCCTCAATCCCCCGCCTGATCCAGAGTCTATTAATCTCAGCCATAAATATCCACCATGACTTGGAGGTGCGGGTGTTTGACTGGGGTGGACGAGGTTAAAAAATCACACCACACCAGGTTATAGTCCAACAGGTTCATTTGGAAGCACTAGCTTTCGGAGTGACGCTCCTTCATCAGGTGGCTCTGGGAATGGAATCTTTAACTATCTGTGAACATACACACCCAGATCCCTGTGCAGCCACAGTCCCTCAGAATTGTACCCAATATTGGATATTGTATTTCCATATTTCTTCAAACCACAAATCCATCAGGTCTCTGCACTCAACTTTATCTGTGACCTACCCTCCATGCTCTGTCAACCTGTCGATGGCTTCCTCACAGTTCACAGCATTTCACATCATTCACAAACTTTTAAACAATGCTCTGTAGACCGATAGGTAGAGCAGGGGGGATAGAGTGAGAGAGCAGGGGGGGATAGAGTGAGAGAGCAGGGATAGAGTGAGAGAGCAGGGGGGATAGAGTGAGAGAGCAGGGGGGGGATAGAGTGAGAGAGCAGGGGGGGATAGAGTGAGAGAGCAGGGGGGGATAGAGTGAGAGAGCAGGGGGGGATAGAGTGAGAGAGCAGGGGGGGATAGAGTGAGAGAGCGGGGGGGTATAGAGTGAGAGAGGAGGGGGGGATAGAGTGAGAGAGGAGGGGGGAATAGAGTGAGAGAGCAGGGGGGAATAGAGTGAGAGAGCAGGGGGGAATAGAGTGAGAGAGCAGGGGGGGATAGAGTGAGAGAGCAGGGGGGGATAGAGTGAGAGAGCAGGGGGGGATAGAGTGAGAGAGCGGGGGGGATAGAGTGAGAGAGCGGGGGGGATAGAGTGAGAGAGCGGGGGGGGATAGAGTGAGAGAGCAGGGGGGGATAGAGTGAGAGAGCAGGGGGGGATAGAGTGAGAGAGCGGGGGCGATAGAGTGAGAGAGCAGGGAGGATAGAGTGAGAGAGCAGGGGGGGATAGAGTGAGAGAGCGGGGGGGATAGAGTGAGAGAGCGGGGGGGATAGAGTGAGAGAGCAGGGGGGGATAGAGTGAGAGAGCGGGGGGGATAGAGTGAGAGAGATGGGGGATAGAGTGAGAGAGGAGGGGGTATAGAGTGAGAGAGCGGGGGGGATAGAGTGCGAGATATGGGGGGATAGAGTGAGAGAGGAGGGGGTATAGAGTGAGAGAGGAGGGGGTATAGAGTGAGAGAGGAGGGGGTATAGAGTGAGTGAGCAGGTAGCAGTCACGGTATATGTGGAACTGGGAGCTACTTCCCTATTAGTAGCCATTCAGCCCCTCGAGCATGCTCTGTCACTCAATAGAATCACAACCGATCTCCTAGCACAGTGCCGTGTTCTCACCTTTCAGCCTGATCATTAATTATCTCATTGTACAAGCATGTATCCGTTATGGACATACTGTGTCTGAGCACTGATAGCCCCTTGAGGTGGAGTGTCCTCTGGGGCAGAGAGTTTTAAACATTCATGGTGAAGTAATGTCTCACGGGACTGACTGACTTTCGGATGGTCTCCCAGTAGAGGGTCAGGTTGGAGTGTTCAATACCAGCAGCACACACATTAACATTTATTTCAACTCTCAACGTTTCTCTTTCAAAACCTTCGAGGGAACAATTTACAAAACAGAAAGGTTAATATTCACAAACTTCAATATTCTATTTACAAGAGTACTCCAGCCTCGTGGGCTTCACCTCAAATTGCTGGCAGTTGTAGGTTAGTCCATCTTCACGTGGGGAGCTACTGGAGTCAAATGGGAAATCAGCAAGAGACCGAAAGTGAGAACGTGAGACTGAGAGAAAGAGAGAGCATGAGACAGAGAATCAGAGAGAAGGATAAAAAGAACAAAAAGAGAGAGAGAGAATGAGAAAGAAATGGAGACAGGGCGAAACAAAGAGAAAGAGGAAATGGTGGGGTTAACAGCACGGGTCAGAGACTGAAAGACAGGAGAGAGAGAGAGAGAAAGAATGTGAGATAGAGAGAGAAAACACAGAGGCACTGCATATCCCAAGGAGCAGAGAATAACGTTTGGCACAGCAAGATCCCATTGTCCCTGACACCTTCAGGATCATATGGGCTAGTCGTTGATAATCTGAGAATGCAGCATATTTTAAAATTACAGCTCGCAACACAACAGGAATGTGCAGAGAACTGTCCCATATCACTGCTGTGGGCTAAGTCACCTGCAACAGCTCAATATCATTGTCTTCAGGAGATCACTGCTCTGAACATGCCAGCTGATCAGGGTTTGGGTACGGTCAGGTGATCGGGGGGTTGGGTACGGTCAGGTGATCGGGGGGTTGGGTACGGTCAGGTGATCGGGGGGGTTGGGTACGGTCAGGTGATCAGGGATTGGGTACAGTCACGTGATCTGGGGTTTGGGTACAGTCAGGTGATCGGGTTTTGGGTACAGTCAGGTGATCGGGGGGGTTGGGTATGGTCAGGTGATCAGGGTTTGCGTAGGGTCAGATGATTGGGGGGTTGGTATGGTCAGGTGATCGGGGGTTGGGTACACTGTGGGTCAGGTGATCGGGGGGTTGGGGACAGTGTGTGTCAGGTGATCGGGGGGGTTGGGGACAGTGTGTGTCAGGTGATCGGGGGGGTTGGGGACAGTGTGTGTCGGGTGATCGGGGGGGTGGGGACAGTGTGTGTCGGGTGATCGGGGGGGTGGGGACAGTGTGTGTCGGGTGATCGGGGGGGTGGGGACAGTGTGTGTCGGGTGATCGGGGGGGTGGGGACAGTGTGTGTCGGGTGATCGGGGGGTGGGGACAGTGTGTGTCGGGTGATCGGGGGGGTGGGGACAGTGTGTGTCGGGTAATCGGGGGGGTGGGGACAGTGTGTGTCGGGTGATCGGGGGGGTGGGGACAGTGTGTGTCGGGTGATCGGAGGAGTGGGGACAGTGTGTGTCGGGTGATCGGGGACAGTGTGTGTCGGGTGATCGGGGGAGGTGGGGACAGTGTGTGTCGGGTGATCGGGGGGTGGGGACAGTGTGTGTCGGGAGATCGGGGACAGTGTGTGTCGGGTGATCGGGGGGGTGGGGACAGTGTGTGTCGGGTGATCGGAGGAGTGGGGACAGTGTGTGTCGGGTGATCGGGGACAGTGTGTGTCGGGTGATCGGGGGAGGTGGGGACAGTGTGTGTCGGGTGATCGGGGGGTGGGGACAGTGTGTGTCGGGTGATCGGGGGGTGGGGACAGTGTGTGTCGGGTGATCGGGGACAGTGTGTGTCGGGTGATCGGGGGGGTGGGGACAGTGTGTGTCGGGTGATCGCGGGGTGGGGACAGTGTGTGTCGGGTGATCGCGGGGTGGGGACAGTGTGTGTCGGGTGATCGGGGGGTGGGGACAGTGTGTGTCGGGTGATCGGGGGGTGGGGACAGTGTGTGTCGGGTGATCGGGGGGCTGGGGACAGTGTGTGTCGAGTGATCGGGGGGTGGGGACAGTGTGTGTCGGGTGATCGGGGGGCTGGGGACAGTGTGTGTCGGGTGATCGGGGGGCTGGGGACAGTGTGTGTCGAGTGATCGGGGGGTGGGGACAGTGTGTGTCGGGTGATCGGGGGGGTGGGGACAGTGTGTGTCGGGTGATCGGGGGGTGGGGACAGTGTGTGTCGGGTGATCGGGGACAGTGTGTGTCAGGTGATCGGGGGGTGGGGACAGTGTGTGTCGGGTGATCGGGGGGCTGGGGACAGTGTGTGTCGAGTGATCGGGGGGTGGGGACAGTGTGTGTCGGGTGATCGGGGGGGTGGGGACAGTGTGTGTCGGGTGATCGGGGGGTGGGGACAGTGTGTGTCGGGTGATCGGGGACAGTGTGTGTCAGGTGATCGGGGGGTGGGGACAGTGTGTGTCGGGTGATCGGGGACAGTGTGTGTCGGGTGATCGGGGGGGTGGGGACAGTGTGTGTCGGGTGATCGGGGACAGTATGTGTCGGGTGATCGGGGGGTGGGGACAGTGTGTGTCGTGTGATGGGGGGTTGGGGACAGTGTGTGTCGAGTGATCGGGGGGTGGGGACAGTGTGTGTCGGGTGATCGGGGGGTGGGGACAGTGTGTGTCGGGTGATCGGGGGGGTGGGGACAGTGTGTGTCGGGTGATCGGGGACAGTGTGTGTCGGGTGATCGGGGGGGTGGGGACAGTGTGTGTCGGGTGATCGGGGGGTGGGGACAGTGTGTGTCGGGTGATCGGGGGGTTGGGGACAGTGTGTGTCGAGTGATCGGGGGGTGGGGACAGTGTGTGTCGGGTGATCGGGGGGTGGGGACAGTGTGTGTCGGGTGATCGGGGGGTGGGGACAGTGTGTGTCGGGTGATCGGGGACAGTGTGTGTCGGGTGATCGGGGACAGTGTGTGTCGGGTGATCGGGGGGTGGGGACGGTGTGTGTCGGGTGATCGGGGACAGTGTGTGTCGGGTGATCGGGGGGTGGGGACAGTGTGTGTCGGGTGATCGGGGGGTGGGGACAGTGTGTGTCGGGTGATCGGGGGTTGGGGACAGTGTGTCGGGTGATCGGGGGGTGGGGACAGTGTGTGTCGGGTGATCGGGGGGTGGGGACAGTGTGTGTCGGGTGATCGGGGTGGGGTGGGGACAGTGTGTGTCGGGTGATCGGGGACAGTGTGTGTCGGGTGATCGGGGGGTGGGGACAGTGTGTGTCGGGTGATCGGGGGTTGGGGACAGTGTGTCGGGTGATCGGGGGGTGGGGACAGTGTGTGTCGGGTGATCGGGGAAAGTGTGTGTCGGGTGATCGGGGGGGTGGGGACAGTGTGTGTCAGGTGATCGGGGGGGTGGGGACAGTGTGTGTCGGGTGATCGGGGACAGTGTGTGTCAGGTGATCGGGGGGGTGGGGACAGTGTGTGTCGGGTGATCGGGGGGGTGGGGACAGTGTGTGTCGGGTGATCGGGGACAGTGTGTGTCGGGTGATCGGGGGTTGGGGACAGTGTGTCGGGTGATCGGGGGGTGGGGACAGTGTGTGTCGGGTGATCGGGGGGGTGGGGACAGTGTGTGTCGGGTGATCGGGGGGGTGGGGACAGTGTGTGTCGGGTGATCGGAGGGGTGGGGACAGTGTGTGTCGGGTGATCGGAGGGGTGGGGACAGTGTGTGTCGGGTGATCGGGGACAGTGTGTGTCGGGTGATCGGGGGGGTGGGGACAGTGTGTGTCGGGTGATCGGGGGGTGGGGACAGTGTGTGTCGGGAGATCGGTGACAGTGTGTGTCGGGTGATCGGGGGGTGGGGACAGTGTGTGTCGGGTGATCGGGGACAGTGTGTGTCGGGTGATCGGGGGGTGGGGACAGTGTGTGTCGGGTGATCGGGGACAGTGTGTGTCGGGTGATCGGGGGGGTGGGGACAGTGTGTGTCGGGTGATCGGGGGTTGGGGACAGTGTGTCGGGTGATCGGGGGGTGGGGACAGTGTGTGTCGGGTGATCGGGGGGGTGGGGACAGTGTGTGTCGGGTGATCGGGGGGGTGGGGACAGTGTGTGTCGGGTGATCGGAGGGGTGGGGACAGTGTGTGTCGGGTGATCGGAGGGGTGGGGACAGTGTGTGTCGGGTGATCGGGGACAGTGTGTGTCGGGTGATCGGGGGGGTGGGGACAGTGTGTGTCGGGTGATCGGGGGGTGGGGACAGTGTGTGTCGGGAGATCGGTGACAGTGTGTGTCGGGTGATCGGGGGGTGGGGACAGTGTGTGTCGGGTGATCGGGGACAGTGTGTGTCGGGTGATCGGGGGGTGGGGACAGTGTGTGTCGGGTGATCGGGGACAGTGTGTGTCGGGTGATCGGGGGGGTGGGGACAGTGTGTGTCGGGTGATCGGGGGGTGGGGACAGTGTGTGTCGGGTGATCGGGAGGTGGGGACAGTGTGTGTCGGGTGATCGGGGGGGCTGGGGACAGTGTGTGTCGGGTGATCGGGGGGTGGGGACAGTGTGTGTCGGGTGATCGGGGGGTGGGGACAGTGTGTGTCGGGTGATCGGGGGGTGGGGACAGTGTGTGTCGGGTGATCGGGGGGGCTGGGGACAGTGTGTGTCGGGTGATCGGGGGGGCTGGGGACAGTGTGTGTCGGGTGATCGGGGGGTGGGGACAGTGTGTGTCGGGTGATCGGGGGGCTGGGACAGTGTGTGTCGGGTGATCGGGGGGGCTGGGGACAGTGTGTGTCGGGTGATCGGGGGGTGGGGACAGTGTGTGTCGGGTGATCGGGGGTTGGGGACAGTGTGTGTCGGGTGATCGGGGGGTGGGGACAGTGTGTGTCGGGTGATCGGGGGGTGGGGACAGTGTGTGTCGGGTGATCGGGGGGTGGGGACAGTGTGTGTCGGGTGATCGGGGGTTGGGGACAGTGTGTGTCGGGTGATCGGGGGTTGGGGACAGTGTGTGTCGGGTGATCGGGGGGGTGGGGACAGTGTGTGTCGGGTGATCGGGGGTTGGGGACAGTGTGTGTCGGGTGATCGGGGGGTGGGGACAGTGTGTGTCGGGTGATCGGGGGGTGGGGACAGTGTGTGTCGGGTGATCGGGGGTTGGGGACAGTGTGTGTCGGGTGATCGGGGACAGTGTGTGTCGGGTGATCGGGGGGTGGGGACAGTGTGTGTCGGGTGATCGGGGGGTGGGGACAGTGTGTGTCGGGTGATCGGGGGGGTGGGGACAGTGTGTGTCGGGTGATCGGGGGGTTGGGGACAGTGTGTGTCGGGTGATCGGGGGGTGGGGACAGTGTGTGTCGGGTGATCGGGGGGTGGGGACAGTGTGTGTCGGGTGATCGGGGGGGCTGGGGACAGTGTGTGTCGGGTGATCGGGGGGTGGGGACAGTGTGTGTCGGGTGATCGGGGGGGCTGGGGACAGTGTGTGTCGGGTGATCGGGGGGTGGGGACAGTGTGTGTCGGGTGATTGGGGTGGGGTGGGGACAGTGTGTGTCGGGTGATCGGGGGGGTGGGGACAGTGTGTGTCGGGTGATCGGGGGGTGGGGACAGTGTGTGTCGGGTGATCGGGGAAAGTGTGTGTCGGGTGATCGGGGGTTGGGGACAGTGTGTGTCGGGTGATCGGGGTGGGGTGGGGACAGTGTGTGTCGGGTGATCGGGGGGGGTGGGGACAGTGTGTGTCGGGTGATCGGGGGGTGGGGACAGTGTGTGTCGGGTGATCGGGGAAAGTGTGTGTCGGGTGATCGGGGGGTGGGGACAGTGTGTGTCGGGTGTTTGGGGGGGTGGGGACAGTGTGTGTCGGGTGATCGGGGGGTGGGGACAGTGTGTGTCGGGTGATCGGGGACAGTGTGTGTCGGGTGATCGGGGGGGTGGGGACAGTGTGTGTCGGGTGATCGGGGGGGTGGGGACAGTGTGTGTCGGGTGATCGGGGGGTGGGGACGGTGTGTGTCGGGTGATCGGGGGGGGTGGGGACAGTGTGTGTCGGGTGATCGGGGGGGTGGGGACAGTGTGTGTCGGGTGATCGGGGACAGTGTGTGTCGGGTGATCGGGTGTTCGGGGACGGTGTGTGTCGGGTGATCGGGGACAGTGTGTGTCGGGTGTTCGGGGGGTGCGGACAGTGTGTGTCGGGTGATCGGGGGGTTGGGGACAGTGTGTGTCGGGTGATCATGGGGTGGGGACAGTGTGTGTCGGGTGATCGGGGGGGTGGGGACAGTGTGTGTCGGGTAATCGGGGGGGTGGGGACAGTGTGTGTCGGGTGATCGGGGGGGTGGGGACAGTGTGTGTCGGGTGATCGGGGACAGTGTGTGTCGGGTGATCGGGGGAGGTGGGGACAGTGTGTGTCGGGTGATCGGGGGGTGGGGACAGTGTGTGTCGGGAGATCGGGGACAGTGTGTGTCGGGTGATCGGGGACAGTGTGTGTCGGGTGATCGGGGGGGTGGGGACAGTGTGTGTCGGGTGATCGGAGGAGGTGGGGACAGTGTGTGTCGGGTGATCGGGGGTGGGGACAGTGTGTGTCGGGAGATCGGGGACAGTGTGTGTCGGGTGATCGGGGGGGTGGGGACAGTGTGTGTCGGGTGATCGGAGGAGTGGGGACAGTGTGTGTCGGGTGATCGGGGACAGTGTGTGTCGGGTGATCGGGGGATGGGGACAGTGTGTGTCGGGTGATCGGGGGGTGGGGACAGTGTGTGTCGGGTGATCGGGGGGTGGGGACAGTGTGTGTCGGGAGATCGGTGACAGTGTGTGTCGGGTGATCGGGGGGCTGGGGACAGTGTGTGTCGGGTGATCGGGGGGTGGGGACAGTGTGTGTCGGGTGATCGGGGGGGGTGGGGACAGTGTGTGTCGGGTGATCGGGGACAGTGTGTGTCGGGTGATCGGGGGGGTGGGGACAGTGTGTGTCGGGTGATCGCGGGGTGGGGACAGTGTGTGTCGGGTGATCGCGGGGTGGGGACAGTGTGTGTCGGGTGATCGGGGGGTGGGGACAGTGTGTGTCGGGTGATCGGGGGGTGGGGACAGTGTGTGTCGGGTGATCGGGGGGCTGGGGACAGTGTGTGTCGAGTGATCGGGGGGTGGGGACAGTGTGTGTCGGGTGATCGGGGGGCTGGGGACAGTGTGTGTCGGGTGATCGGGGGGTGGGGACAGTGTGTGTCGGGTGATCGGGGGGGTGGGGACAGTGTGTGTCGGGTGATCGGGGGGTGGGGACAGTGTGTGTCGGGTGATCGGGGACAGTGTGTGTCAGGTGATCGGGGGGTGGGGACAGTGTGTGTCGGGTGATCGGGGACAGTGTGTGTCGGGTGATCGGGGGGGTGGGGACAGTGTGTGTCGGGTGATCGGGGGGTGGGGACAGTGTGTGTCGGGTGATCGGGGACAGTATGTGTCGGGTGATCGGGGGGTGGGGACAGTGTGTGTCGTGTGATGGGGGGTTGGGGACAGTGTGTGTCGAGTGATCGGGGGGTGGGGACAGTGTGTGTCGGGTGATCGGGGGGTGGGGACAGTGTGTGTCGGGTGATCGGGGGGGTGGGGACAGTGTGTGTCGGGTGATCGGGGACAGTGTGTGTCGGGTGATCGGGGGGTGGGGACGGTGTGTGTCGGGTGATCGGGGACAGTGTGTGTCGGGTGATCGGGGGGTGGGGACGGTGTGTGTCGGGTGATCGGGGACAGTGTGTGTCGGGTGATCGGGGGGTGGGGACAGTGTGTGTCGGGTGATCGGGGGGTGGGGACAGTGTGTGTCGGGTGATCGGGGGTTGGGGACAGTGTGTCGGGTGATCGGGGGTTGGGGACAGTGTGTGTCGGGTGATCGGGGGGTGGGGACAGTGTGTGTCGGGTGATCGGGGGTTGGGGACAGTGTGTGTCGGGTGATCAGGGGGGTGGGGACAGTGTGTGTCGGGTGATCGGGGGGTGGGGACAGTGTGTGTCGGGTGATCGGGGGGGTGGGGACAGTGTGTGTCGGGTGATCGGAGGGGTGGGGACAGTGTGTGTCGGGTGATCGGGGACAGTGTGTGTCGGGTGATCGGGGGGGTGGGGACAGTGTGTGTCGGGTGATCGGGGGGTGGGGACAGTGTGTGTCGGGAGATCGGTGACAGTGTGTGTCGGGTGATCGGGGGGTGGGGACAGTGTGTGTCGGGTGATCGGGGACAGTGTGTGTCGGGTGATCGGGGGGTGGGGACAGTGTGTGTCGGGTGATCGGGGACAGTGTGTGTCGGGTGATCGGGGGGGTGGGGACAGTGTGTGTCGGGTGATCGGGGGGTGGGGACAGTGTGTGTCGGGTGATCGGGAGGTGGGGACAGTGTGTGTCGGGTGATCGGGGGGGCTGGGGACAGTGTGTGTCGGGTGATCGGGGGGTGGGGACAGTGTGTGTCGGGTGATCGGGGGGTGGGGACAGTGTGTGTCGGGTGATCGGGGGGTGGGGACAGTGTGTGTCGGGTGATCGGGGGGGCTGGGGACAGTGTGTGTCGGGTGATCGGGGGGTGGGGACAGTGTGTGTCGGGTGATCGGGGGGTGGGGACAGTGTGTGTCGGGTGATCGGGGGGTGGGGACAGTGTGTGTCGGGTGATCGGGGGGTGGGGACAGTGTGTGTCGGGTGATCGGTGGGGTGGGGACAGTGTGTGTCGGGTGATCGGGGGGCTGGGACAGTGTGTGTCGGGTGATCGGGGGGGCTGGGGACAGTGTGTGTCGGGTGATCGGGGGGTGGGGACAGTGTGTGTCGGGTGATCGGGGACAGTGTGTGTCGGGTGATCGGGGACAGTGTGTGTCGGGTGATCGGGGGGTGGGGACGGTGTGTGTCGGGTGATCGGGGACAGTGTGTGTCGGGTGATCGGGGGGTGGGGACGGTGTGTGTCGGGTGATCGGGGACAGTGTGTGTCGGGTGATCGGGGGGTGGGGACAGTGTGTGTCGGGTGATCGGGGGGTGGGGACAGTGTGTGTCGGGTGATCGGGGGGTGGGGACAGTGTGTCGGGTGATCGGGGGGTGGGGACAGTGTGTGTCGGGTGATCGGGGGTTGGGGACAGTGTGTGTCGGGTGATCGGGGTGGGGTGGGGACAGTGTGTGTCGGGTGATCGGGGACAGTGTGTGTCGGGTGATCGGGGGGTGGGGACAGTGTGTGTCGGGTGATCGGGGGTTGGGGACAGTGTGTCGGGTGATCGGGGGGTGGGGACAGTGTGTGTCGGGTGATCGGGGAAAGTGTGTGTCGGGTGATCGGGGGGGTGGGGACAGTGTGTGTCAGGTGATCGGGGGGGTGGGGACAGTGTGTGTCGGGTGATCGGGGACAGTGTGTGTCGGGTGATCGGGGGGGTGGGGACAGTGTGTGTCGGGTGATCGGGGGGGTGGGGACAGTGTGTGTCGGGTGATCGGGGACAGTGTGTGTCGGGTGATCGGGGGTTGGGGACAGTGTGTCGGGTGATCGGGGGGTGGGGACAGTGTGTGTCGGGTGATCGGGGGGGTGGGGACAGTGTGTGTCGGGTGATCGGGGGGGTGGGGACAGTGTGTGTCGGGTGATCGGAGGGGTGGGGACAGTGTGTGTCGGGTGATCGGAGGGGTGGGGACAGTGTGTGTCGGGTGATCGGGGACAGTGTGTGTCGGGTGATCGGGGGGGTGGGGACAGTGTGTGTCGGGTGATCGGGGGGTGGGGACAGTGTGTGTCGGGAGATCAGTGACAGTGTGTGTCGGGTGATCGGGGGGTGGGGACAGTGTGTGTCGGGTGATCGGGGACAGTGTGTGTCGGGTGATCGGGGGGTGGGGACAGTGTGTGTCGGGTGATCGGGGACAGTGTGTGTCGGGTGATCGGGGGGGTGGGGACAGTGTGTGTCGGGTGATCGGGGGGTGGGGACAGTGTGTGTCGGGTGATCGGGAGGTGGGGACAGTGTGTGTCGGGTGATCGGGGGGGCTGGGGACAGTGTGTGTCGGGTGATCGGGGGGTGGGGACAGTGTGTGTCGGGTGATCGGGGGGTGGGGACAGTGTGTGTCGGGTGATCGGGGGGTGGGGACAGTGTGTGTCGGGTGATCGGGGGGGCTGGGGACAGTGTGTGTCGGGTGATCGGGGGGGCTGGGGACAGTGTGTGTCGGGTGATCGGGGGGTGGGGACAGTGTGTGTCGGGTGATCGGGGGGCTGGGACAGTGTGTGTCGGGTGATCGGGGGGGCTGGGGACAGTGTGTGTCGGGTGATCGGGGGGTGGGGACAGTGTGTGTCGGGTGATCGGGGGGTGGGGACAGTGTGTGTCGGGTGATCGGGGGTGTGGGGACAGTGTGTGTCGGGTGATCGCGGGGTGGGGACAGTGTGTGTCGGGTGATCGGGGGTTGGGGACAGTGTGTGTCGGGTGATCGGGGGGTGGGGACAGTGTGTGTCGGGTGATCGGGGGGTGGGGACAGTGTGTGTCGGGTGATCGGGGGGTGGGGACAGTGTGTGTCGGGTGATCGGGGGTTGGGGACAGTGTGTGTCGGGTGATCGGGGGTTGGGGACAGTGTGTGTCGGGTGATCGGGGGGGTGGGGACAGTGTGTGTCGGGTGATCGGGGGTTGGGGACAGTGTGTGTCGGGTGATCGGGGGGTGGGGACAGTGTGTGTCGGGTGATCGGGGGGTGGGGACAGTGTGTGTCGGGTGATCGGGGGTTGGGGACAGTGTGTGTCGGGTGATCGGGGACAGTGTGTGTCGGGTGATCGGGGGGTGGGGACAGTGTGTGTCGGGTGATCGGGGGGTGGGGACAGTGTGTGTCGGGTGATCGGGGGGGTGGGGACAGTGTGTGTCGGGTGATCGGGGGGTTGGGGACAGTGTGTGTCGGGTGATCGGGGGGTGGGGACAGTGTGTGTCGGGTGATCGGGGGGTGGGGACAGTGTGTGTCGGGTGATCGGGGGGGCTGGGGACAGTGTGTGTCGGGTGATCGGGAGGTGGGGACAGTGTGTGTCGGGTGATCGGGGGGTGGGGACAGTGTGTGTCGGGTGATCGGGGGGTGGGGACAGTGTGTGTCGGGTGATCGGGGGGGCTGGGGACAGTGTGTGTCGGGTGATCGGGGGGTGGGGACAGTGTGTGTCGGGTGATTGGGGTGGGGTGGGGACAGTGTGTGTCGGGTGATCGGGGGGGTGGGGACAGTGTGTGTCGGGTGATCGGGGGGTGGGGACAGTGTGTGTCGGGTGATCGGGGAAAGTGTGTGTCGGGTGATCGGGGGTTGGGGACAGTGTGTGTCGGGTGATCGGGGTGGGGTGGGGACAGTGTGTGTCGGGTGATCGGGGGGGGTGGGGACAGTGTGTGTCGGGTGATCGGGGGGTGGGGACAGTGTGTGTCGGGTGATCGGGGAAAGTGTGTGTCGGGTGATCGGGGGGTGGGGACAGTGTGTGTCGGGTGTTTGGGGGGGTGGGGACAGTGTGTGTCGGGTGATCGGGGGGTGGGGACAGTGTGTGTCGGGTGATCGGGGACAGTGTGTGTCGGGTGATCGGGGGGGTGGGGACAGTGTGTGTCGGGTGATCGGGGGGGTGGGGACAGTGTGTGTCGGGTGATCGGGGGGTGGGGACGGTGTGTGTCGGGTGATCGGGGGGGGTGGGGACAGTGTGTGTCGGGTGATCGGGGGGGTGGGGACAGTGTGTGTCGGGTGATCGGGGACAGTGTGTGTCGGGTGATCGGGTGTTCGGGGACGGTGTGTGTCGGGTGATCGGGGACAGTGTGTGTCGGGTGTTCGGGGGGTGCGGACAGTGTGTGTCGGGTGATCGGGGGGTTGGGGACAGTGTGTGTCGGGTGATCATGGGGTGGGGACAGTGTGTGTCGGGTGATCGGGGGGGTGGGGACAGTGTGTGTCGGGTAATCGGGGGGGTGGGGACAGTGTGTGTCGGGTGATCGGGGGGGTGGGGACAGTGTGTGTCGGGTGATCGGGGACAGTGTGTATCGGGTGATCGGGGGAGGTGGGGACAGTGTGTGTCGGGTGATCGGGGGGTGGGGACAGTGTGTGTCGGGAGATCGGGGACAGTGTGTGTCGGGTGATCGGGGACAGTGTGTGTCGGGTGATCGGGGGGGTGGGGACAGTGTGTGTCGGGTGATCGGAGGAGGTGGGGACAGTGTGTGTCGGGTGATCGGGGG
The DNA here is from genome assembly GCF_037043375.1 of Chiloscyllium plagiosum. Classification (NCBI taxonomy): domain Eukaryota; kingdom Metazoa; phylum Chordata; class Chondrichthyes; order Orectolobiformes; family Hemiscylliidae; genus Chiloscyllium; species Chiloscyllium plagiosum. Next base: position 1,691,043 of record NW_028270184.1, read on the forward strand.
TGGGGACAGTGTGTGTCGGGAGATCGGGGACAGTGTGTGTCGGGTGATCGGGGGGGTGGGGACAGTGTGTGTCGGGTGATCGGAGGAGTGGGGACAGTGTGTGTCGGGTGATCGGGGACAGTGTGTGTCGGGTGATCGGGGGATGGGGACAGTGTGTGTCGGGTGATCGGGGGGTGGGGACAGTGTGTGTCGGGTGATCGGGGGGTGGGGACAGTGTGTGTCGGGAGATCGGTGACAGTGTGTGTCGGGTGATCGGGGGGCTGGGGACAGTGTGTGTCGGGTGATCGGGGGGTGGGGACAGTGTGTGTCGGGTGATCGGGGGGGGTGGGGACAGTGTGTGTCGGGTGATCGGGGACAGTGTGTGTCGGGTGATCGGGGGGGTGGGGACAGTGTGTGTCGGGTGATCGCGGGGTGGGGACAGTGTGTGTCGGGTGATCGCGGGGTGGGGACAGTGTGTGTCGAGTGATCGGGGGGTGGGGACAGTGTGTGTCGGGTGATCGGGGGGCTGGGGACAGTGTGTGTCGGGTGATCGGGGGGTGGGGACAGTGTGTGTCGGGTGATCGGGGGGGTGGGGACAGTGTGTGTCGGGTGATCGGGGGGTGGGGACAGTGTGTGTCGGGTGATCGGGGACAGTGTGTGTCAGGTGATCGGGGGGTGGGGACAGTGTGTGTCGGGTGATCGGGGACAGTGTGTGTCGGGTGATCGGGGGGGTGGGGACAGTGTGTGTCGGGTGATCGGGGGGTGGGGACAGTGTGTGTCGGGTGATCGGGGACAGTATGTGTCGGGTGATCGGGGGGTGGGGACAGTGTGTGTCGTGTGATGGGGGGTTGGGGACAGTGTGTGTCGAGTGATCGGGGGGTGGGGACAGTGTGTGTCGGGTGATCGGGGGGTGGGGACAGTGTGTGTCGGGTGATCGGGGGGGTGGGGACAGTGTGTGTCGGGTGATCGGGGACAGTGTGTGTCGGGTGATCGGGGGGTGGGGACGGTGTGTGTCGGGTGATCGGGGACAGTGTGTGTCGGGTGATCGGGGGGTGGGGACGGTGTGTGTCGGGTGATCGGGGACAGTGTGTGTCGGGTGATCGGGGGGTGGGGACAGTGTGTGTCGGGTGATCGGGGGGTGGGGACAGTGTGTGTCGGGTGATCGGGGGTTGGGGACAGTGTGTGTCGGGTGATCATGGGGTGGGGACAGTGTGTGTCGGGTGATCGGGGGGGTGGGGACAGTGTGTGTCGGGTAATCGGGGGGGTGGGGACAGTGTGTGTCGGGTGATCGGGGGGGGTGGGGACAGTGTGTGTCGGGTGATCGGGGACAGTGTGTGTCGGGTGATCGGGGGAGGTGGGGACAGTGTGTGTCGGGTGATCGGGGGGTGGGGACAGTGTGTGTCGGGAGATCGGGGACAGTGTGTGTCGGGTGATCGGGGACAGTGTGTGTCGGGTGATCGGGGGGGTGGGGACAGTGTGTGTCGGGTGATCGGAGGAGGTGGGGACAGTGTGTGTCGGGTGATCGGGGGTGGGGACAGTGTGTGTCGGGAGATCGGGGACAGTGTGTGTCGGGTGATCGGGGGGGTGGGGACAGTGTGTGTCGGGTGATCGGAGGAGTGGGGACAGTGTGTGTCGGGTGATCGGGGACAGTGTGTGTCGGGTGATCGGGGGATGGGGACAGTGTGTGTCGGGTGATCGGGGGGTGGGGACAGTGTGTGTCGGGTGATCGGGGGGTGGGGACAGTGTGTGTCGGGAGATCGGTGACAGTGTGTGTCGGGTGATCGGGGGGCTGGGGACAGTGTGTGTCGGGTGATCGGGGGGTGGGGACAGTGTGTGTCGGGTGATCGGGGGGGGTGGGGACAGTGTGTGTCGGGTGATCGGGGACAGTGTGTGTCGGGTGATCGGGGGGGTGGGGACAGTGTGTGTCGGGTGATCGGGGGGTGGGGACAGTGTGTGTCGGGTGATCGGGGGGGTGGGGACAGTGTGTGTCGGGTGATCGGGGGGTGGGGACAGTGTGTGTCGGGTGATCGGGGACAGTGTGTGTCAGGTGATCGGGGGGTGGGGACAGTGTGTGTCGGGTGATCGGGGACAGTGTGTGTCGGGTGATCGGGGGGGTGGGGACAGTGTGTGTCGGGTGATCGGGGGGTGGGGACAGTGTGTGTCGGGTGATCGGGGACAGTATGTGTCGGGTGATCGGGGGGTGGGGACAGTGTGTGTCGTGTGATGGGGGGTTGGGGACAGTGTGTGTCGAGTGATCGGGGGGTGGGGACAGTGTGTGTCGGGTGATCGGGGGGTGGGGACAGTGTGTGTCGGGTGATCGGGGGGGTGGGGACAGTGTGTGTCGGGTGATCGGGGACAGTGTGTGTCGGGTGATCGGGGGGTGGGGACGGTGTGTGTCGGGTGATCGGGGACAGTGTGTGTCGGGTGATCGGGGGGTGGGGACGGTGTGTGTCGGGTGATCGGGGACAGTGTGTGTCGGGTGATCGGGGGGTGGGGACAGTGTGTGTCGGGTGATCGGGGGGTGGGGACAGTGTGTGTCGGGTGATCGGGGGGTGGGGACAGTGTGTGTCGGGTGATCGGGGGTTGGGGACAGTGTGTCGGGTGATCGGGGGTTGGGGACAGTGTGTGTCGGGTGATCGGGGGGTGGGGACAGTGTGTGTCGGGTGATCGGGGGTTGGGGACAGTGTGTGTCGGGTGATCAGGGGGGTGGGGACAGTGTGTGTCGGGTGATCGGGGGGTGGGGACAGTGTGTGTCGGGTGATCGGGGGGGTGGGGACAGTGTGTGTCGGGTGATCGGAGGGGTGGGGACAGTGTGTGTCGGGTGATCGGGGACAGTGTGTGTCGGGTGATCGGGGGGGTGGGGACAGTGTGTGTCGGGTGATCGGGGGGTGGGGACAGTGTGTGTCGGGAGATCGGTGACAGTGTGTGTCGGGTGATCGGGGGGTGGGGACAGTGTGTGTCGGGTGATCGGGGACAGTGTGTGTCGGGTGATCGGGGGGTGGGGACAGTGTGTGTCGGGTGATCGGGGACAGTGTGTGTCGGGTGATCGGGGGGGTGGGGACAGTGTGTGTCGGGTGATCGGGGGGTGGGGACAGTGTGTGTCGGGTGATCGGGAGGTGGGGACAGTGTGTGTCGGGTGATCGGGGGGGCTGGGGACAGTGTGTGTCGGGTGATCGGGGGGTGGGGACAGTGTGTGTCGGGTGATCGGGGGGTGGGGACAGTGTGTGTCGGGTGATCGGGGGGTGGGGACAGTGTGTGTCGGGTGATCGGGGGGGCTGGGGACAGTGTGTGTCGGGTGATCGGGGGGTGGGGACAGTGTGTGTCGGGTGATCGGGGGGTGGGGACAGTGTGTGTCGGGTGATCGGGGGGTGGGGACAGTGTGTGTCGGGTGATCGGGGGGTGGGGACAGTGTGTGTCGGGTGATCGGTGGGGTGGGGACAGTGTGTGTCGGGTGATCGGGGGGCTGGGACAGTGTGTGTCGGGTGATCGGGGGGGCTGGGGACAGTGTGTGTCGGGTGATCGGGGGGTGGGGACAGTGTGTGTCGGGTGATCGGGGGGTGGGGACAGTGTGTGTCGGGTGATCGCGGGGTGGGGACAGTGTGTGTCGGGTGATCGGGGGTTGGGGACAGTGTGTGTCGGGTGATCGGGGGGTGGGGACAGTGTGTGTCGGGTGATCGGGGGGTGGGGACAGTGTGTGTCGGGTGATCGGGGGGTGGGGACAGTGTGTGTCGGGTGATCGGGGGTTGGGGACAGTGTGTGTCGGGTGATCGGGGGGTGGGGACAGTGTGTGTCGGGTGATCGGGGGGTGGGGACAGTGTGTGTCGGGTGATCGGGGGTTGGGGACAGTGTGTGTCGGGTGATCGGGGACAGTGTGTGTCGGGTGATCGGGGGGTGGGGACAGTGTGTGTCGGGTGATCGGGGGGTGGGGACAGTGTGTGTCGGGTGATCGGGGGGGTGGGGACAGTGTGTGTCGGGTGATCGGGGGGTTGGGGACAGTGTGTGTCGGGTGATCGGGGGGTGGGGACAGTGTGTGTCGGGTGATCGGGGGGTGGGGACAGTGTGTGTCGGGTGATCGGGGGGGCTGGGGACAGTGTGTGTCGGGTGATCGGGGGGTGGGGACAGTGTGTGTCGGGTGATCGGGGGGGCTGGGGACAGTGTGTGTCGGGTGATCGGGGGGTGGGGACAGTGTGTGTCGGGTGATCGGGGGGGTGGGGACAGTGTGTGTCGGGTGATCGGGGGGGTGGTGACAGTGTGTGTCGGGTGATCGGGGTTGGGGACAGTGTGTGTCGGGTGATCGGGGGGTGGGGACAGTGTGTGTCGGGTGATTGGGGTGGGGTGGGGACAGTGTGTGTCGGGTGATCGGGGGGGTGGGGACAGTGTGTGTCGGGTGATCGGGGGGTGGGGACAGTGTGTGTCGGGTGATCGGGGAAAGTGTGTGTCGGGTGATCGGGGGTTGGGGACAGTGTGTGTCGGGTAATCGGGGTGGGGTGGGGACAGTGTGTGTCGGGTGATCGGGGGGTGTGGGGACAGTGTGTGTCGGGTGATCGGGGGGTGGGGACAGTGTGTGTCGGGTGATCGGGGAAAGTGTGTGTCGGGTGATCGGGGGGTGGGGACAGTGTGTGTCGGGTGTTTGGGGGGGTGGGGACAGTGTGTGTCGGGTGATCGGGGGGTGGGGACAGTGTGTGTCGGGTGATCGGGGACAGTGTGTGTCGGGTGATCGGGGGGGTGGGGACAGTGTGTGTCGGGTGATCGGGGGGGTGGGGACAGTGTGTGTCGGGTGATCGGGGGGTGGGGACGGTGTGTGTCGGGTGATCGGAGGGGGTGGGGACAGTGTGTGTCGGGTGATCGGGGGGGTGGGGACAGTGTGTGTCGGGTGATCGGGGACAGTGTGTGTCGGGTGATCGGGGGGGTGGGGACAGTGTGTGTCGGGTGATCGGGGGGGTGGGGACAGTGTGTGTCGGGTGATCGGGGGGTGGGGACGGTGTGTGTCGGGTGATCGGGGGGGGTGGGGACAGTGTGTGTCGGGTGATCGGGGACAGTGTGTGTCGGGTGATCGGGGGGGTGGGGACGGTGTGTGTCGGGTGTTCGGGGGGTGGGGACAGTGTGTGTCGGGTGATCGGGGGGGTGGGGACAGTGTGTGTCGGGTGATCGGGGGGGTGGGGACGGTGTGTGTCGGGTGATCGGGGGGTGGGGACAGTGTGTGTCGGGTGATTGGGGACAGTGTGTGTCGGGTGATCGGGGGGGTGGGGACGGTGTGTGTCGGGTGTTCGGGGACAGTGTGTGTCGGGTGTTCGGGGGGTGGGGACGGTGTGTGTCGGGTGTTCGGGGACGGTGTGTGTCGGGTGTTCGGGGGGTGGGGACGGTGTGTGTCGGGTGATCGGGGGGTGGGGACGGTGTGTGTCGGGTGATCGGGGACGGTGTGTGTCGGGTGATCGGGGGGTGGGGACGGTGTGTGTCGGGTGATCGGGGGGTGGGGACCGTGTGTGTCGGGTGATCGGGGGGGGTGGGGACGGTGTGTGTCGGGTGATCGGGGGGTGGGGACGGTGTGTGTCGGGTGATCGGGGGGGTGGGGACGATGTGTGTCGGGTGATCGGGTGTTCGGGGACGGTGTGTGTCGGGTGATCGGGTGTTCGGGGACCGTGTGTGTCAGGTGATCGGGTGTTCGGGGACCGTGTGTGTCAGGTGATCGGGTGATCGGGGACAGTGTGTGTCGGGTGATCGGGGGGGTGGGGACGGTGTGTGTCGGGTGATCGGGGGGGGGTGGGGACGGTGTGTGTCGGGTGATCGGGTGTTCGGGGACGGTGTGTGTCGGGTGATCGGGTGTTCGGGGACCGTGTGTCGGGTGATCGGGTGTTCGGGGACCATGTGTGTCGGGTGATCGGGGACGGTGTGTGTCGGGTGATCGGGTGTTCGGGGACGGTGTGTGTCGGGTGATCGGGGACAGTGTGTGTCGGGTGTTCGGGGGGTGCGGACAGTGTGTGTCGGGTGATCGGGGGGGTGGGGACAGTGTGTGTCGGGTGATCGGGGGGTGGGGACAGTGTGTGTCGGGTGATCGGGGACGGTGTGTGTCGGGTGTTCGGGTGTTCGGGGACAGTGTGTGTCGGGTGTTCGTGGGGTTGGGGACGGTGTGTGTCGGGGGGTTGGGGACGGTGTGTGTCGGGTGATCGGGGGTTGGGGACAGTGTGTCGGGTGATCGGGGGGTGGGGACAGTGTGTGTCGGGTGTTCGGGGACAGTGTGTGTCGGGTGTTCGGGGGGGTGGGGACAGTGTGTGTCGGGTGATCGGGGGGTTGGGGACAGTGTGTGTCGGGTGATCGGGGGGTGGGGACAGTGTGTGTCGGGTGATCGGGGGGTGGGGACGGTGTGTGTCGGGTGATCGGGTGATCGGGGACGGTGTGTGTCGGGTGATCGGGGACAGTGTGTGTCGAGTGATCGGGGGGTGGGGACAGTGTGTCGGGTGATCGGGGACAGTGTGTGTCGGGTGATCGGGGACAGTGTGTGTCGAGTGATCGGGGGGTGGGGACAGTGTGTGTCGGGTGATCGGGGACAGTGTGTGTCGGGTGTTCGGGGGGGTGGGGACAGTGTGTGTCGGGTGATCGGGGGGTGGGGACAGTGTGTGTCGGGTGATCGGGGGGGTTGGGGACAGTGTGTGTCGGGTGATCGGGGGGTTGGGGACAGTGTGTGTCGGGTGATCGGGGGTTGGGGACAGTGTGTCGGGTGATCGGGGGGGTGGGGACAGTGAGTCGGGTGATCGGGGGGGTGGGGACAGTGTGTGTCGGGTGATCGGGGGTTGGGGACAGTGTGTCGGGTGATCGGGGGGGTGGGGACAGTGTGTGTCAGGTGTTCGGGGGGGTGGGGACAGTGTGTGTCGGGTGTTCGGGGGGGTGGGGACAGTGTGTGTCGGGTGATCGGGGGGTTGGGGACAGTGTGTCGGGTGATCGGGTGTTCGGGGACGGTGTGTGTCGGGTGATCGGGGACAGTGTGTGTCGGGTGTTCGGGGGGTGCGGACAGTGTGTGTCGGGTGATCGGGGGGTGGGGACGGTGTGTGTCGGGTGATCGGGGGGTGGGGACGGTGTGTGTCGGGTGATCGGGTGATCGGGGACGGTGTGTGTCGGGTGATCGGGGACAGTGTGTGTCGAGTGATCGGGGGGTGGGGACAGTGTGTGTCGGGTGATCGGGGACAGTGTGTGTCGGGTGTTCGGGGGGGTGGGGACAGTGTGTGTCGGGTGATCGGGGGGTTGGGGCCAGTGTGTGTCGGGTGATCGGGGGTTGGGGACAGTGTGTGTCGGGTGATCGGGGGGGTGGGGACAGTGTGTGTCGGGTGATCGGGGGGGTGGGGACAGTGTGTCGGGTGATCGGGGGGGTGGGGACAGTGTGTGTCGGGTGATCGGGGGTTGGGGACAGTGTGTCGGGTGATCGGGGGGTGGGGACAGTGTGTGTCAGGTGTTCGGGGGGGTGGGGACAGTGTGTGTCGGGTGTTCGGGGGGGTGGGGACAGTGTGTGTCGGGTGATCGGGGGGTTGGGGACAGTGTGTCGGGTGTTCGGGGGGGTGGGGACAGTGTGTGTCGGGTGATCGGGGGGGTGGGGACAGTGTGTGTCGGGTGATCGGGGGGGTGGGGACAGTGTGTCGGGTGATCGGGGGGGTGGGGACAGTGTGTGTCGGGTGATCGGGGGTTGGGGACAGTGTGTCGGGTGATCGGGGGGGTGGGGACAGTGTGTGTCAGGTGTTCGGGGGGGTGGGGACAGTGTGTGTCGGGTGTTCGGGGGGGTGGGGACAGTGTGTGTCGGGTGATCGGGGGGTTGGGGACAGTGTGTCGGGTGTTCGGGGGGGTGGGGACAGTGTGTGTCGGGTGTTCGGGGGGGTGGGGACAGTGTGTGTCGGGTGATCGGGGGGTTGGGGACAGTGTGTCGGGTGATCGGGGGGGTGGGGACGGTGTGTGTTGGGTGTTCGGGGGGGTGGGGACGGTGTGTGTCGGGTGATCGGGTGTTCGGGGGGTGGGGACGGTGTGTGTCGGGTGATCGGGTGTTCGGGGGGGTGGGGACGGTGTGTGTCGGGTGATCGGGTGTTCGGGGGGGTGGGGACGGTGTGTGTCGGTTGATCGGGGGGGTGGGGACGGTGTGTGTCGGGTGATCGGGGGGGGGTGGGGACGGTGTGTGTCGGGTGATCGGGGGGGGTGGGGACGGTGTGTGTCGGGTGATCGGGGGGGTGGGGACGGTGTGTGTCGGGTGATCGGGGGGGGGGTGGGGACGGTGTGTGTCGGGTGATCGGGGGGGGTGGGGACGGTGTGTGTCGGGTGTTCGGGGGGTGGGGACAGTGTGTGTCGGGTGATCGGGGGGTGGGGACAGTGTGTGTCGGGTGATCGGGTGTTCGGGGACCGTGTGTGTCGAGTGATCGGGTGTTCGGGGACCGTGTGTGTCGGGTGATCGGGTGTTCGGGGACGGTGTGTGTCGGGTGATCGGGGGGTGGGGACGGTGTGTGTCGGGTGATCGGGGGGTGGGGACGGTGTGTGTCGGGTGATCGGGTGTTCGGGGACGGTGTGTGTCGGGTGATCGGGTGTTCGGGGGGGGTGGGGACGGTGTGTGTCGGGTGATCGGATGTTCGGGGACGGTGTGTGTCGGGTGATCGGGTGTTCGGGGGGGGGTGGGGACGGTGTGTGTCGGGTGATCGGGTGTTCGGGGACGGTGTGTGTCGGGTGATCGGGTGTTCGGGGACGGTGTGTGTCGGGTGATCGGGGGGTGGGGACGGTGTGTGTCGGGTGATCGGGGGGTGGGGACGGTGTGTGTCGGGTGATCGGGGGGTGGGGACTGTGTGTGTCGGGTGATCGGGTGTTCGGGGACGGTGTGTGTCGGGTGATCGGGTGTTCGGGGACCGTGTGTGTCGGGTGATCGGGGGGTGGGGACGGTGTGTGTCGGGTGATCGGGGGGTGGGGACGGTGTGTGTCGGGTGATCGGGGGGGGGTGGGGACGGTGTGTGTCGGGTGATCGGGGGGGGTGGGGACAGTGTGTGTCGGGTGTTCGGGTGTTCGGGGACGGTGTGTGTCGGGTGATCGGGTGTTCGGGGACGGTGTGTGTCGGGTGATCGGGTGTTCGGGGACGGTGTGTGTCGGGTGATCGGGTGTTCGGGGACGGTGTGTGTCGGGTGATCGGGGGGGGTGGGGACGGTGTGTGTCGGGTGATCGGGTGTTCGGGGACGGTGTGTGTCGGGTGATCGGGTGTTCGGGGACGGTGTGTGTCGGGTGATCGGGTGTTCGGGGACGGTGTGTGTCGGGTGATCGGGTGTTCGGGGACGGTGTGTGTCGGGTGATCGGGGGGGGTGGGGACGGTGTGTGTCGGGTGATCGGGTGATCGGGGACGGTGTGTGTCGGGTGTTCGGGTGTTCGGGGACGGTGTGTGTCGGGTGATCGGGTGTTCGGGGACCGTGTGTGTCGGGTGATCGGGGGTTGGGGATGGTGTGTGTCGGGTGATCGGGTGTTCGGGGACGGTGTGTGTCGGGTGATCGGGTGTTCGGGGACGGTGTGTTTCGGGTGATCGGGTGTTCGGGGACGGTGTGTGTCGGGTGATCGGGTGATCGGGGACGGTGTGTGTCGGGTGTTCGGGGGGTGGGGATGGTGTGTGTCGGGTGATCGGGGGGTGGGGATGGTGTGTGTCGGGTGATCGGGTGTTCGGGGACGGTGTGTGTCGGGTGATCGGGTGTTCGGGGACGGTGTGTGTCGGGTGATCGGGGGGTGGGGACGGTGTGTGTCGGGTGATCGGGGGGTGGGGACGGTGTGTGTCGGGTGATCGGGTGTTCGGGGACCGTGTGTGTCGGGTGATCGGGTGTTCGGGGACGGTGTGTGTCGGGTGATCGGGTGTTCGGGGACGGTGTGTGTCGGGTGATCGGGTGTTCGGGGACGGTGTGTGTCGGGTGTTCGGGGGGTGGGGATGGTGTGTGTCGGGTGATCGGGTGTTCGGGGACGGTGTGTGTCGGGTGATCGGGTGTTCGGGGACGGTGTGTGTCGGGTGATCGGGTGATCGGGGACGGTGTGTGTCGGGTGATCCCGTTGGTGATGTGTCAGTGAATGGTCCTCTCTGTGGAATCCCGCAGCCCCTGCCCTGTGCGATGGCGAATGGCGATGGCAGAGCCCGGATCAGATCTGAAAGCGACCACACAAGTGGCCGAGTTGCTCGATGTTCTTGTGGAGGATGCTGTGCAGGACGTCCAGGTACTTGCTGGTGTCACCGTCCCGCGTGAAGTCCCGGTAAAACTGGCCTTGCTCGGGGTCAAAGGTGAACTTCTGGGGCAGGGGGCCATTGTCCTTCATGTAATCCCAGACGGTGAGCAGCAGGAGGTGCACCTCGAAGGGGGTGAGGAGGTGGAAGATCTCGTGCATGTTACTCAGCACGGGTGGCAGGAGCTGCCCCTCGCCCATACAGGATACCAGCCAGCAGGAAGCCTGGAGCTGCCACCGGGTGCTGGTGGTCAGGCTGTCCCGGGAAGCCTCCCAGTGGGCCATCAGGGTGGCCAGAAGACCCCGGAGCAGCACCGAGCAGTAACAGAGAGCTGGCCTCCCCAGGGCCACCAGCTGCAGCAGGGGGAAGAACAGCGGGTTCCCCTCAAAGTGGTTGCGGATTTGCAGATCCCGTTCTACAGTGTTGCGGGCATGGTCCTCAGTGGGCCAGGCCAGCTCGCTGTTAGTGACATCTGGGCACAGCTCCTCTACCAGGGCCATGGCCACAGCCTTGGCAGCCTCTGGGTTAATGGGGGGCACGGCCAGACCACCCTCAGGCTGTGCTAGGGGTCTCCTCCATTGGCTGCCACACCTCACCAACAGGCTCAGCAGCTGGTATAGGTTTTCAGAGGCTTCCAGAGGCCCTGGGGAGGAGGGCGAAGGGGAGACTAAGGAGGCTGAGGGTTTCAGACCACGCCCGATGATGCCAGCATGGAAGACGGCCCAAACGCTGCCCCCGAAGTTGACGGCAGTGCCAAAGCGGCGGTTCACGTCCAGCAGGGAGTCTCCGGGAGCAGGGGCCAGGGGCTCCTGGGGCCTGGGGCTTCCCCAGGGGGTCCCGCCGAACAGGCCAGGTTCCTGGGTGGCAGAGCGGACCAGCTGCTGCAGGACGACCCGCAGGGCGCTGGGAGAGACTGAGCTGAGCCGGCCCAGCAACCGGGAGCTGTCCTGGGCTGAGCCATGCCGGCCGTGCCTCAGGGCCCTCAGGAAGTGACAGACTCCGGCCTGGGCTAGGCCCGAGAGCAGGGCGGGGCCCGGGGAAGGGGGAAGGGGCACCGCCGAGAGCAGAGCGGCGGCCACCTCAGAGAGCCGAGCCTCTGGGCGCCTCAGCAGCTGGCCCAGGTCCCTCACATGGGAGGACAGGGCCTCAGCTAGGCCCCGACCTATGGCGGAGGGGGAGGGGAGAGCGGACCCTTCCTCCTCACTCAGCTCGCCGTCCTCCCCTTCAGCTTCCCTCTCCTCCCCGTCCCGCTGCAGCAGCAGGGCCAGGTTAGTCAGGAGCTGGGCGGCCTGGGTCTCAGGCAGGCTGGAGGAGTGCAGCCCGTCCACGCAGCGCCTGACAGTGGCCTGCAGCAGCCCTGGCACCGAGGCTGAGAGCTGGTCGTGCAGCCTGATGGCCAAGGTCAGCTCCTCGGGGCTCCGTGCCAGCACCAGGAGGTGGCCCAGAGCCTCAGTGGCACAGCTCTGCCCGCTGTAGACGCAGAGCAAGGCCAGCAGCTGGTGCTGCCAGAGATGCCTCTTCCGCTCCAGCCTCAGGGTCTCCTGGCACAGGTCCCTGACCCGGGACTTCAGCTCCTCAAAGAAGGGGACGGTGCGAGGGGTCTGGCTCTCCCCAGGGCCTCCCAGGGGACGGTTATAGACCAGCTTCTGCAGGTTGAGGAGGAGCAGCTGGATGATACGGTGACAGGCCTCCCGGACCCCATCCCTGACCACCAGGCCTGGCGTGGTGATGACCGAGGCCGGCATGGCGGTGTTGACCAGGAACTGGAGGATGTGGTAGGCCCCGGGCCCGGCCTGGCAGATCAGGTGCACCACCAGCCCCAGCAGGTTATCGGCATCGTCCCGGCTCAGCCCGGCAAACTGCTGCTGGAGCTGCTCCAACACCGGAGGGGTCAGAGAGTCCACCAGCTCACCGGAGACCGTGCCCAGCAGCGCCGGGGACATGGCAGCCAGCTGCAGCAGGAAGGGAACCGTGGCGTTGTGCTGGGGCTCCCGGCTAGGCCTCAGGCTCTCCTGGAACATCAGCAGCAGCTCCTGCCTAATGCTGTCCGAGTGACGAGTGGCCAGGTGGCCCAGAATGCCCACGACCGACGCCATCTTGGGCACCCGCTTGTCTGCCAGTGATGGGAAGAGGGGGTCCATCACAGAGGAGGCTCCGTGCATACAGAAATCCTTCAGGCCACAGGACAGCACCCGGCTGATGATGGTGTTGGGGAAGGAGGAGCCGATGTGAGCCACCACCCAGTCAAAGTGTGGTGAGTGCTGCACCGAAGTGTCCAGGAGGGCGTCCACGCAGGCGTCTGGGCAGCTGCTGATCATAGAGGACAGGCACTGCACATAGATCTCCATCAGCACCCGGGTGGCCTTGCATGACATCCAGAGATGGAGCAGCTCGTTCAGGCTGCTGGTGTGTGGCACCTGGTGCCAGCTGGAATATTTACTGCTGAGCTGCCCCATCAGCTCGATGGACCAGGCCGAGACCAGCGGAGCCCAGGCCTTGGGGTTGGACTGCACAAACTCAGACAGCACGCCCTGAATCTCCTGGGTGACGTCGTCCAGGCCGGGCTGAGACATTCCTGGGGGTCCGCCCGCCCCTTCCCGGTTCAGCTCCAGGATGTAGCCGCTCACGTACTCGTCGAAGACCCCCCGCAGGTGCTCGAGGACTGCGGCCCGGGCTGGGGGCAGGTTCCGGAGCAGCAAGATCCCGCAGCGGGCGTGCTCCTTCACCGACAGCTTGTGACCGTGTACCTGGTCAATGCCGCTGATAAACGCCTTCATCTCCTGCAGCAGCTCCTGCGAACTGCAACCGAATGGGGAAATCAGTACCAGGCCATTCAGCCCATCACATACCATGCTTGCCCTCCGAGAGATCTCCCCGAGTCATCCCCCCAACACCACACCTCACCGCAGATTCCTCCTCCTCCAGTTTCTCTCCCTCCCTTTTCACAACAACTCACTTCCACAAACAAAACATTCTCCTCAACCTTCCCCACCCCCAGCCACGCCTCCCACTGCCTCTTTTCTCCACTGTCGGGGGGGTCGCTCTGTCGGGGGGCCGCACTGTCAGGGGGGCCGCACTGTCAGGGGGGGCCGCACTGTCGGAGGGTCAGTGCTGAGGGAGTGGGCACTGTCGGAGGATCAGCGCTGAGGGAGTGGGCACTGTCGCAGGGTCAGTGCTGAGGGAGTGAGCACTGTCGGAGGGTCAGTGCTGAGGGAGTGAGCACTGTCGGAGGGTCAGTGCTGAGGGAGTGAGCACTGTCGGAGGGTCAGTGCTGAGGGAGTGAGCACTGTCGGAGGGTCAGTGCTGAGGGAGCGGGCACTGTCGGAGGGTCAGTGCTGAGGGAGCGCCACAACGTCGGAGGGTCAGTGCTGAGGGAGCGCCGCAACATCGGAGGGTCAGTGCTGAGGGAGTGGGCACTGTCGGAGGGTCAGCGCTGAGGGAGTGGGCACTGTCGGAGGGTCAGTGCTGAGGGAGCGCCGCAACGTCGGAGGGTCAGTGCTGAGGGAGCGCCGCAACGTCGCAGGGTCAGTGCTGAGGGAGTGGGCACTGTCGGAGGGTCAGCGCTGAGGGAGTGGGCACAGTCAGAGGGTCAGCGCTGAGGGAGCGGGCACTGTTGGAGGGTCAGTGCTGAGGGAGTGGGCACTGTCGGAGGGTCAGTGCTGAGGGAGTGGGCACTGTCGGAGGGTCAGTGCTGAGGGAGTGGGCACTGTCGGAAGGTCAGTGCTGAGGGAGTGGGCACTGTCGGAGGGTCAGTGCTGACGGAGTGCGGCACTGTCAGAGGGTCAGTGCTGAGGGAGTGGGCACTGTGGGAGGGTCAGTGCTGAGGGAGTGGGCACTGTGGGAGGGTTAGTGCTGAGGGATTGGGCACTGTCGGAGGGTCAGTGCTGAGGGAGTGGGCACTGTCGGAGGGTCAGTGCTGAGGGAGCGGGCACTGTCCGAGGGTCAGTGCTGAGGGAGTGGGCACTGTCAGAGGGTCAGTGCTGAGGGAGTGGGCACTGTCGGAGGGACAGTGCTGAGGGAGTGGGCACTGTCGGAGGGACAGTGCTGAGGGAGCGGGCACTGTCCGAGGGTCAGTGCTGAGTGAGTGGGCACTGTTGGAGGGTCAGTGCTGAGGGAGCGCCGCAACGTCGGAGGGTCAGTGCTGAGGGAGCGCCGCAACGTCGGAGGGTCAGTGCTGAGGGAGTGGGCACTGTCGGAGGGTCAGCGCTGAGGGAGTGGGCACAGTCAGAGGGTCAGCGCTGAGGGAGCGGGCACTGTCGGAGGGACAGCGCTGAGGGAGCGGGCACTGTCGGAGGGACAGTGCTGAGGGAGCGGGCACTGTCGGAGGGTCAGTGCTGAGGGAGTGGGCACTGTCGGAGGGTCAGTGCTGAGGGAGTGGGCACTGTCGGAGGGTCAGTGCTGAGGGAGTGGGCACTGTCGGAAGGTCAGTGCTGAGGGAGTGGGCACTGTCGGAGGGTCAGTGCTGAGGGAGTGCTGCACTGTCAGAGGGTCAGTGCTGAGGGAGTGGGCACTGTGGGAGGGTCAGTGCTGAGGGAGTGGGCACTGTGGGAGGGTCAGTGCTGAGGGATTGGGCACTGTCGGAGGGTCAGTGCTGAGGGAGTGGGCACTGTCGGAGGGTCAGTGCTGAGGGAGCGGGCACTGTCCGAGGGTCAGTGCTGAGGGAGTGGGCACTGTCAGAGGGTCAGTGCTGAGGGAGTGGGCACTGTCAGAGGGTCAGTGCTGAGGGAGTGGGCACTGTCGGAGGGACAGTGCTGAGGGAGTGGGCACTGTCGGAGGGACAGTGCTGAGGGAGCGGGCACTGTCCGAGGGTCAGTGCTGAGTGAGTGGGCACTGTCGGAGGGTCAGCGCTGAGGGAGTGGGCACTGTCGGAGGGTCAGCGCTGAGGGAGCGGGCACTGTCGGAGGGTCAGTGCTGAGGGAGTGGGCACTGTCAGAGGGTCAGTGCTGAGGGAGCGGGCACTGTCCGAGGGTCAGTGCTGAGGGAGTGGGCACTGTCGGAAGGTCAGTGCTGAGGGAGTGGGCACTGTCCGAGGGTCAGTGCTGAGGGAGTGGGCACTGTCCGAGGGTCAGTGCTGAGGGAGTGGGCACTGTCGGAGGGTCTGTGCTAAGGGAGTGGGCACTGTCGGAGGGTCAGTGCTGAGGGAGTGGGCACTGTCGGAGGGTCAGTGCTGAGGGAGAGCCGCACTGTCGGAGGGTCAGTGCTGAGGGAGTGGGCACTGTCAGAGGGTCAGTGCTGAGGGAGCGGGCACTGTCGGAGGGACAGTGCTGAGGGAGCGGGCACTGTCCGAGGGTCAGTGCTAAGGGAGTGGGCACTGTCGGAGGGACAGTGCTGAGGGAGTGGGCACTGTCGGAGGGTCAGTGCTGAGGGAGTGCTGCACTGTCGGAGGGACAGTGCTGAGGGAGTGGACACTGTCAGAGGGTCAGCGCTGAGGGAGTGCTGCACTGTCAGAGGGTCAGCGCTGAGGGAGTGCTGCACTGTCAGAGGGTCAGCGCTGAGGGAGTGGGCACTGTCGGAGGGACAGTGCTGAGGGAGTGGACACTGTCGGAGGGTCAGTGCTGAGGGAGTGCTGCACTGTCAGAGGGTCAGTGCTGAGGGAGTGGGCACTGTCGGAGGGTCAGTGCTGAGGGAGTGGGCACTGTCGGAGGGTCAGTGCTGAGGGAGTGGGCACTGTGGGAGGGTCAGTGCTGAGGGAGTGGGCACTGTCGGAGGGTCAGTGCTGAGGGAGCGGGCACTGTCGGAGGGTCAGTGCTGAGGGAGTGGGCACTGTCGGAGGGTCAGTGCTGAGGGAGTGGGCACTGTCGGAGGGTCAGTGCTGAGGGAGTGGGCACTGTGGGAGGGTCAGTGCTGAGGGAGCGGGCACTGTCGGAGGGTCAGTGTTGAGGGAGCGGGCACTGTCGGAGGGTCAGTGCTGAGGGAGCGGGCACTGTCAGAGGGTCAGTGCTGAGGGAGTGGGCACTGTCAGAGGGTCAGTGCTGAGGGAGTGGGCACTGTCAGAGGGTCAGTGCTGAGGGAGCGGGTACTGTCGGAGAGTCAGTGCTGAGGGAGTGGGCACTGTCGGAGGGTCAGTGCTGAGGGAGCGCCGCAACGTCGGAGGGTCAGTGCTGAGGGAGCGCCGCAACGGCGGAGGGTCAGTGCTGAGGGAGTGGGCACTGTCGGAGGGTCAGCGCTGAGGGAGTGGTCACAGTCAGAGGGTCAGCGCTGAGGGAGCGGGCACTGTCGGAGGGACAGTGCTGAGGGAGCGGGCACTGTCGGAGGGTAAGTGCTGAGGGAGTGGGCACTGTCGGAGGGTCAGTGCTGAGGGAGTGGGCACTGTCGGAAGGTCAGTGCTGAGGGAGTGGGCACTGTCGGAGGGTCAGTGCTGAGGGAGTGCTGCACAGTCAGAGGGTCAGTGCTGAGGGAGTGGGCACTGTGGGAGGGTCAGTGCTGAGGGAGTGGGCACTGTGGGAGGGTCAGTGCTGACGGATTGGGCACTGTCGGAGGGTCAGTGCTGAGGGAGTGGGCACTGTCGGAGGGTCAGTGCTGAGGGAGCGGGCACTGTCCGAGGGTCAGTGCTGAGGGAGTGGGCACTGTCAGAGGGTCAGTGCTGAGGGAGTGGGCACTGTCAGAGGGTCAGTGCTGAGGGAGTGGGCACTGTCGGAGGGACAGTGCTGAGGGAGCGGGCACTGTCCGAGGGTCAGTGCTGAGGGAGTGGACACTGTTGGAGGGTCAGCGCTGAGAGAGTGGGCACTGTCGGAAGGTCAGTGCTGAGGGAGTGGGCACTGTCGGAGGGTCAGTGCTGACGGAGTGCTGCACTGTCAGAGGGTCAGTGCTGAGGGAGTGGGCACTGTGGGAGGGTCAGTGCTGAGGGAGTGGGCACTGTGGGAGGGTCAGTGCTGAGGGATTGGGCACTGTCGGAGGGTCAGTGCTGAGGGAGTGGGCACTGTCGGAGGGTCAGTGCTGAGGGAGCGGGCACTGTCCGAGGGTCAGTGCTGAGGGAGCGGGCACTGTCCGAGGGTCAGTGCTGAGGGAGTGGGCACTGTCGGAGGGACAGTGCTGAGGGAGTGGGCACTGTCGGAGGGACAGTGCTGAGGGAGCGGGCACTGTCCGAGAGTCAGTGCTGAGTGAGTGGGCACTGTTGGAGGGTCAGTGCTGAGGGAGCGCCGCAACGTCGGAGGGTCAGTGCTGAGGGAGCGCCGCAACGTCGGAGGGTCAGTGCTGAGGGAGTGGGCACTGTCGGAGGGTCAGCGCTGAGGGAGTGGGCACAGTCAGAGGGTCAGCGCTGAGGGAGCGGGCACTGTCGGAGGGACAGTGCTGAGGGAGCGGGCACTGTCGGAGGGTCAGTGCTGAGGGAGTGGGCACTGTCAGAGGGTCAGTGCTGAGGGAGTGGGCACTGTCGGAGGGTCAGTGCTGAGGGAGTGGGCACTGTCGGAAGGTCAGTGCTGAGGGAGTGGGCACTGTCGGAGGGTCAGTGCTGAGGGAGTGCTGCACTGTCAGAGGGTCAGTGCTGAGGGAGTGGGCACTGTGGGAGGGTCAGTGCTGAGGGAGTGGGCACTGTGGGAGGGTCAGTGCTGAGGGATTGGGCACTGTCGGAGGGTCAGTGCTGAGGGAGTGGGCACTGTCGGAGGGTCAGTGCTGAGGGAGCGGGCACTGTCCGAGGGTCAGTGCTGAGGGAGTGGGCACTGTCAGAGGGTCAGTGCTGAGGGAGTGGGCACTGTCAGAGGGTCAGTGCTGAGGGAGTGGGCACTGTCGGAGGGACAGTGCTGAGGGAGTGGGCACTGTCGGAGGGACAGTGCTGAGTGAGTGGGCACTGTCGGAGGGTCAGCGCTGAGGGAGTGGGCACTGTCGGAGGGTCAGCGCTGAGGGAGCGGGCACTGTCGGAGGGTCAGCGCTGAGGGAGCGGGCACTGTCAGAGGGTCAGCGCTGAGGGAGCGGGCACTGTCCGAGGGTCAGTGCTGAGGGAGTGGGCACTGTCGGAAGGTCAGTGCTGAGGGAGTGGGCACTGTCCGAGGGTCAGTGCTGAGGGAGTGGGCACTGTCCGAGGGTCAGTGCTGAGGGAGTGGGCACTGTCGGAGGGTGTGTGCTAAGGGAGTGGGCACTGTCGGAGGGTCAGTGCTGAGGGAGTGGGCACTGTCGGAGGGTCAGTGCTGAGGGAGAGCCGCACTGTCGGAGGGTCAGTGCTGAGGGAGTGGGCACTGTCAGAGGGTCAGTGCTGAGGGAGCGGGCACTGTCCGAGGGTCAGTGCTAAGGGAGTGGGCACTGTCGGAGGGACAGTGCTGAGGGAGCGGGCACTGTCCGAGGGTCAGTGCTAAGGGAGTGGGCACTGTCGGAGGGACAGTGCTGAGGGAGTGGGCACTGTCGGAGGGTCAGTGCTGAGGGAGTGCTGCACTGTCGGAGGGACAGTGCTGAGGGAGTGGACACTGTCAGAGGGTCAGCGCTGAGGGAGTGCTGCACTGTCAGAGGGTCAGCGCTGAGGGAGTGCTGCACTGTCAGAGGGTCAGCGCTGAGGGAGTGGGCACTGTCGGAGGGACAGTGCTGAGGGAGTGGGCACTGTCGGAGGGACAGTGCTGAGGGAGTGGACACTGTCGGAGGGTCAGTGCTGAGGGAGTGCTGCACTGTCAGAGGGTCAGTGCTGAGGGAGTGGGCACTGTCGGAGGGTCAGTGCTGAGGGAGTGGGCACTGTCGGAGGGTCAGTGCTGAGGGAGTGGGCACTGTGGGAGGGTCAGTGCTGAGGGAGTGGGCACTGTCGGAGGGTCAGTGCTGAGGGAGCGGGCACTGTCGGAGGGTCAGTGCTGAGGGAGTGGGCACTGTCGGAGGGTCAGTGCTGAGGGAGTGGGCACTGTCGGAGGGTCAGTGCTGAGGGAGTGGGCACTGTGGGAGGGTCAGTGCTGAGGGAGCGGGCACTGTCGGAGGGTCAGTGTTGAGGGAGCGGGCACTGTCGGAGGGTCAGTGCTGAGGGAGCGGGCACTGTCGGAGGGTCAGTGCTGAGGGAGTGGGCACTGTCAGAGGGTCAGTGCTGAGGGAGTGGGCACTGTCAGAGGGACAGTGCTGAGGGAGCGGGCACTGTCGGAGGGTAAGTGCTGAGGGAGTGGGCACTGTCGGAGGGTCAGTGCTGAGGGAGTGGGCACTGTCGGAAGGTCAGTGCTGAGGGAGTGGGCACTGTCGGAGGGTCAGTGCTGAGGGAGTGCTGCACTGTCAGAGGGTCAGTGCTGAGGGAGTGGGCACTGTGGGAGGGTCAGTGCTGAGGGAGTGGGCACTGTGGGAGGGTCAGTGCTGACGGATTGGGCACTGTCGGAGGGTCAGTGCTGAGGGAGTGGGCACTGTCGGAGGGTCAGTGCTGAGGGAGCGGGCACTGTCCGAGGGTCAGTGCTGAGGGAGCGGGCACTGTCAGAGGGTCAGTGCTGAGGGAGTGGGCACTGTCAGAGGGTCAGTGCTGAGGGAGTGGGCACTGTCGGAGGGACAGTGCTGAGGGAGCGGGCACTGTCGGAGGGACAGTGCTGAGGGAGCGGGCACTGTCCGAGGGTCAGTGCTGAGGGAGTGGACACTGTTGGAGGGTCAGCGCTGAGAGAGTGGGCACTGTCGGAGGGTCAGCGCTGAGGGAGTGGGCACTGTCGGAGGGTCAGTGCTGAGGGAGCGGGCGCTGTCAGAGGGTCAGTGCTGAGGGAGTGGGCACTGTCGGAGGGTCAGTGCTGAGGGAGCGGGCACTGTCCGAGGGTCAGTGCTGAGGGAGTGGGCACTGTCAGAGGGTCAGTGCTGAGGGAGTGCTGCACTGTCAGAGGGTCAGTGCTGAGGGAGTGGGCACTGTCGGAGGGACAGTGCTGAGGGAGTGGACACTGTCAGAGGGTCAGCGCTGAGGGAGTGCTGCACTGTCAGAGGGTCAGCGCTGAGGGAGTGGGCACTGTCGGAGGGACAGTGCTGAGGGAGTGGACACTGTCAGGGGGTCAGCGCTGAGGGAGTGCTGCACTGTCAGAGGGTCAGTGCTGAGGGAGCGGGCACTGTCCGAGGGTCAAGGCTGAGGGAGCAGGCACTGTCCGAGGGTCAGTGCTGAGGGAGTGGGCACTGTCAGAGGGTCAGTGCTGAGGGAGTGCTGCACTGTCAGAGGGTCAGTGCTGAGGGAGTGGGCACTGTCGGAGGGACAGTGCTGAGGGAGTGGACACTGTCAGAGGGTCAGCGCTGAGGGAGTGCTGCACTGTCAGAGGGTCAGCGCTGAGGGAGTGGGCACTGTCGGAGGGACAGTGCTGAGGGAGTGGACACTGTCAGAGGGTCAGCGCTGAGGGAGTGCTGCACTGTCAGAGGGTCAGTGCTGAGGGAGCGGGCACTGTCCGAGGGTCAAGGCTGAGGGAGCGGGCACTGTCAGAGGGTCAGTGCTGAGGGAGTGCTGCACTGTCAGAGGGTCAGTGCTGATGGAGCGGGCACTGTCCGAGGGTCAGTGCTGAGGGAGTGGGCACTGTCGGAGGGTCAGTGCTGAGGGAGTGGGCACTGTCGGAGGGTCAGTGCTGAGGGAGAGCCGCACTGTCGGAGGGTCAGTGCTGAGAGAGTGGGCACTGTCAGAGGGTCAGTGCTGAGGGAGCGGGCACTGTCCGAGGGTCAGTGCTAAGAGAGTGGGCACTGTCGGAGGGACAGTGCTGAGGGAGCGGGCACTGTCCGAGGGTCAGTGCTAAGGGAGAGGGCACTGTCGGAGGGTCAGCGCTGAGGGAGTGCTGCACTGTCAGAGGGTCAGCGCTGAGGGAGTGCTGCACTGTCGGAGGGTCAGCGCTGAGGGAGTGGGCACTGTGGGAGGGTCAGTGCTGAGGGAGTGGGCACTGTCGGAGGGTCAGTGCTGAGGGAGCGGGCACTGTCGGAGGGTCAGTGCTGAGGGAGTGGGCACTGTGGGAGGGTCAGTGCTGAGGGAGTGCTGCACTGTCAGAGGGTCAGTGCTGAGGGAGTGGGCACTGTCGGAGGGACAGTGCTGAGGGAGCGGGCACTGTCCGAGGGTCAGTGCTGAGGGAGTGGGCACTGTGGGAGGGTCAGTGCTGAGGGAGCGGGCACTGTGGGAGGGTCAGTGCTGAGGGAGTGGGCACTGTGGGAGGGTCAGTGCTGAGGGAGTGCTGCACTGTCAGAGGGTCAGTGCTGAGGGAGTGCTGCACTGTCAGAGGGTCAGTGCTGAGGGAGTGCTGCACTGTCAGAGGGTCAGTGCTGAGGGAGTGGGCACTGTCCGAGGGTCAGTGCTGAGGGAGTGGGCACTGTCGGAGGGTCAGTGCTGAGGGAGTGGGCACTGTCGGAGGGTCAGTGCTGAGGGAGTGGGCACTGTGGGAGGGTCAGTGCTGAGGGAGTGCCGCACTGTCAGAGGGTCAGTGCTGAGGGAGTGCCGCACTGTCGGAGGATCAGTGCTGAGGGAGTGGGCACTGTCGGAGGGTCAGTGCTGAGGGAGTGGGCACTGTGGGAGGGTCAGTGCTGAGGGAGTGGGCACTGTCGGAGGGTCAGTGCTGAGGGAGCGGGCACTGTCGGAGGGTCAGTGCTGAGGGAGCGGGCACTGTCGGAGGGTCAGTGCTGAGGGAGTGGGCACTGTCGGAGGGTCAGTGCTGAGGGAGTGGGCACTGTCGGAGGGTCAGTGCTGAGGGAGTGCCGCACTGTCAGAGGGTCAGTGCTGAGGGAGCGGGCACTGTCAGAGGGTCGGTGCTGAGGGAGCGGGCACTGTCGGAGGGTCAGTGCTGAGGGAGTGGGCACTGTCGGAGGGTCAGTGCTGAGGGAGTGGGCACTGTCGGAGGGTCAGTGCTGAGGGAGTGGGCACTGTCGGAGGGTCAGTGCTGAGGGAGTGGGCACTGTCGGAGGGTCAGTGCTGAGGGAGTGCCGCACTGTCAGAGGGTCAGTGCTGAGGGAGTGGGCACTGTCAGAGGGTCAGCGCTGAGGGAGTGGGCACTGTCGGAGGGTCAGTGCTGAGGGAGTGGGCACTGTCGGAGGGTCAGTGTTGAGGGAGCGGGCACTGTCGGAGGGTCAGTGCTGAGGGAGCGGGCACTGTCCGAGGGTCAGTGCTGAGGGAGTGGGCACTGTCAGAGGGACAGTGCTGAGGGAGCGGGCACTGTCAGAGGGACAGTGCTGAGGGAGCGGGCACTGTCCGAGGGTCAGTGCTGAGGGAGTGGGCACTGTCAGAGGGTCAGTGCTGAGGGAGTGCCGCACTGTCGGAGGGTCAGTGCTGAGGCAGTGGGCACTGTCCGAGGGTCAGTGCTGAGGGAGTGGGCACTGTCAGAGGGTCAGTGCTGAGGGAGTGGGCACTGTCAGAGGGTCAGTGCTGAGGGAGCGGGCACTGTCGGAGGGTCAGTGCTGAGGGAGCGGGCACTGTCGGAGGGTCAGTGCTGAGGGAGTGGGCACTGTCGGAGGGTCAGTGCTGAGGGAGTGGGCACTGTCAGAGGGTCAGTGCTGAGGGACAGAGGCTGGCGTGGGGGGGTTGGGGGGGGATGGTGTGGTGGTGGGGGTTTGGGGGTGGGGGGGGGGGGAGTGTGCTAGACTGCCCCCTGCAGGTTGACAATGGGAAATGTCAACGTCAACAAAACAGTCACGTTGCACTTCCTCCCTCTTCCAGAGGGGGCGGTGCAGCAGCGTGGGGAGCGGTGCGCACGCGTACCCCCGGGCCCGGAGCCGCGCATGCGCCCACTCGCCTGATGGCCGCCCGCAGGCTGCAGTTTCCCTCCATCGCCGCCGCCGCCGCCGCCATGAACCCGCCGGAACCCGGAGCCGCACCGTGGGATAACCCCGCAGGACGGAGACGGCCCGAGCGCACTCCGAGTCCCGGGCGCTCTGCCGCCGCCGCCGCCCCCTCACTGACTCGATCGATTGATTCCCAGCGGGAGCCGCCCGCAATCCGCTCCCCCTCAACCCGCTTCCGGCCGCGGCCTGTCCCTCTCTATAAAGGTTCCGGCTGGAGCGCCCCTTTGCCTTGAGTCTGGTTCCGGGATTAAGAATGTTCCCCCCCTCCCCATCAGCAAACTGGTGGGACATGAAATATTGCCTGTTCCATGACCTTGGGCAGGATATGTCAGACGAAAGTAAATATAACTTTAATGAGTTTTAACTTAATGGGTTTCCTACAAGGTCCACCGAATGCTGAACCAAATGCAAAGGTTTCCCTTTTGCATTTATATAGCACCCTAACGCCACCTGCCATCAGGGCCTGACAACCACCTGCCCAAGGAAATGACAGGGGTTTGAAATGGTGGAGTGGTGACGAGAGATTGCTTTCAAACAGTGTCCCATTGCAATGTCCCAGGACTTTGCAAATTGCTTTCCGTTAACATTGATCCTTTTTGAATTGAATTAGTTTTAGAATTTGAATCAGAATATCCTTTATTGTCGTGTGTACTCAAGTACAGGAGTACAATGAAAAGGTTTACGTTACCTGTTGTGGCACCATCCTCAGTGCATCGTCTGTGGGAAGAAATCTTAGATACAAACGAGGAATAAAAAGAAAAGTGGTTGCATTACAATGTTTAAAGAGTAAGTTAGAAATAAGACACATTTTTGTCACATACTCAAATTTACAGCACCATCGTAGGTAGAAAGGTACTTAGATACAGATACGTAAGATCACATTTGTAGGAAACAAAAAGAATTCGGAAAATTAAAAAATAAATACATTTTGCCATGAAAGGCTTCGTTTCTGTACGGCACCGGCCCTCACTAAAGCACCAGGCATGCACATAAGGAACTGGAGTGAGATCATTGCAGAGTAACTGAGGGACAGCCACAGGAACAGACAATATTGGGGGAGAGGGGGCATACAGTGGGGTTAGTGGGATCTAGACCTCAGAGTGTTGAACACTTACTGAACTGAAAAACTACCACACATCCCTAGAATTCAGAGTAAGGGCTGAAAGGAGGGGTAATCCTGCCCTGTTGTGTTTGCACTGCTTTAAAATGAGGGTTTTCCCCTTTGGACAGAGATGAGGAGAAATATTTTCTCTGAAGGTTTTACCCTTTGGAATCTCAGCCTCAGGTGGTCTTGGAGGCAGGGTCATTGAATATTTTTAAGGCAGAGGTAGATAGACTTTTCTTATGAAAGGGTATCAGAGGTTACTGGGATAGATGGAAATGTGGAATGCAAATTATAAATAGATCAGCCATGATCTTATTGAATGGTGGAGCAGGCTGGAGGGGCTGAATAGACTACTGCTGCTTCTGATTTTTTATTTTCACACATATATTCATTTGGTTAAAATTAATTTTTAAAAATTCTTTCACAGGATGTGAGCATCACTGGCTAGGCCAGCATTTATTGCCCATCAAGAGTCAACCCCATTGCTGGGGTCTGGAGTCACCTGGAGGCCAGGCCTGATAAGGACAGCAATTTCCCTCCCGAAAGAACATTAGTGACCCAGGTGGGTTTTTTTCCCCCCTGACAATTGGCAATGGTTATCATTAGATTCTTAATTCCAGATTTTTATTGAATTCAAATTCCAGCATCTGCCTTGGCAGGATTTGAACCAGGGTCCCCTCGACACCACCTGGGTTTCTGGATTAACAGCTCACTATTACCACTAGGCCAGCATTTCCCCTAATTTAATCCTCTCTCTCTCAAACTGAAGGTAAAATTCAATCATATTATGATCACTGGTGCCTAGGGGTATATTCACAAATATAAAGAAATCATTAATTTTTTTTGTCCAGTTTTTACAATCATCATGCAAGCAACGTAGATTCGTCAAGGGCAGGTTGTGTCTCACAAACCTCATTGAGAAGCTGACCAAGCATGTAGATGAGGGTAGGGCAGTTGACGTGGTATACATGGACTTCAGTGAAGCCTTTGATAAGGTTCCACATGGAAGGCTGTTGGAGAAAATGCAGAGGCATGGGATTGAGGGTGATTTAGCAGTTTGGATTAGAAACTGGCTTTCTGAAAGAAGGCAGCGAGTGGTGGTTGATGGAAAATATTCAGCCTAGAATCCGGTTACTAGTGGTGTGCCACGTGGATCTGTTTTGGGACACTGCTGTTTGTCATTTTTATAAATGACTTAGACGCAGGCATAGGTGGATGGATTAGTAAATCTGCAGACGACACTAAAGTCGGTGGAGTAGTGGACAGTTTGGAAGAGTGTTACAGGTTGCAGGGGGTCTTGGATAAACTGCAGAATTGGGCTGAGAGGTGGCAAATGGAGTTCAATGCAGCTAAATGTGAGGTGATGCACTTTGGGAAGAATAACAGGAAGGCAGAGAGTATGGGTCAATGGAAAGATTCTTGGTAGTGTGGATGTGCAGAGGGATCTTGGAGTGTGTTAGGTTTCATTGGTAGAGGGATTAAGTTCAGGAATTGCAATATCATGCTGCAGCTATACAAAACACTGGTGCGGCCACACTTGGAATATTGTGTTCAGTTCTGGTCGCCATATTTCGGGAAGGAGGTGGAAGCATTGGAAAAGGTGCAGAGGAGATTTACCGGGATGTTGCCTGGTCTGGAGGGAAGGTCTTATGAGGAAAGGCTGAGGGACTTGGGTCTGTTCTCATTGGAAAGAAGGCAGCTAAGGGGAGATTTGATAGAGACGTACAAGATGGTCAGAGGGTTAGATAGGGTAGACAGTGAGAGTCTTTTTCCTAGGATGATGACGTCAGTGTGTACGAGGGGACATAGCTACAAATTGAGGGGTGATAGATTTAAGACAGATGTCAGGGGCAGGTTCTTTACTCAGAGAGTGGTAAGGGCGTGGAATGCCCTTCCTGCTAATGTAGTTAACTCAGCCACATTAGGGAGATTTAAACAATCCTTAGATAAGCACATGGATGATTTTGGGATAGTGTAGGGGAACGAGCTGAGAATAGTTCACAGGTCGGCACAACATCGAGGGCCGAGGGGCCTGTTCTGTGATTGTTCTATGTTGTGTTAATGAATCCACCTTATTTGCACAATACCAGGACTAGTGTGGCCTGATTCTGGATTAGAGTGGTGCTGGAAAAGCAGAGCAGTTCAGGCCGCATCCGAGGAGCAGCGCATCTCGTCCACATCCCGCACCTCCGCCCTCAGACCCCACCCCTCCAACCTGTAACAAGGACAGAACGCCCCTGGTGCTCACCTTCCACCCCACCAACCTTCGCATAAACCAAATCATCCGCCAACATTTCCGCCACCTCCAAACAGACTCCACCACCAGAGATATATTTCCTTCCCCACCCCTTTCCGCCTTCCGCAAAGACCGTTCCCTCCGTGACTACCTGGTCAGGTCCACGCCCCCCTACAACCCACCCTCCCATCCTGGCACCTTCCCCTGCCATCGCAGGAACTGTAAAACCTGCGCCCACACCTCCTCCCTCACCTCCATCCAAGGCCCTAAAGGAGCCTTCCACATCCATCAAAGTTTTACCTGCACATCCACTAATATCATTTATTGTATCCGTTGCTCCCGATGCGGTCTCCTCTACATTCTGGACGCCTCCTAGCAGAGTGCTTTAGGGAACATCTCCGGGACACCCGCACCAATCAACCACACCGCCCTGTGGCCCAACATTTCAACTCTCCCTCCCACTCTGCCGAGGACATGGAGGTCCTGGGCCTCCTTCACCGCCGCTCCCTCACCACCAGACACCTGGAGGAAGAACGCCTCATCTTCCACCTCGGAACACTTCAACCCCAGGGCATCAATGTGGATTTCACCAGTTTCCTCATTTTCCCTCCCCCCACCTCACCCCAGCTCCAACCTTCCAGCTCAGCACCACCCTCATGACCTGTCCTACCTGCCTATCTTCCTTTCCACCTATCCACTCCACCCTCCTCTCTGACCTATCACCTTCATCCCCACCCGTTCACCCATTGTACTCTTTGCTACCTTCTCCCACCCTCCTCTCTGACCTATCACCTCCATCCTCACCCCCATTCACCTATTGTACTCTATGCTACTTTCTCCCCACCCCCACACCCCCTCTCATTTATCTCTCCAATCTACAGGCACCCTGCCTCTATTCCTGATGAAGGGCTTTTGCCCGAAACGTCGATCTTCCTGCTCCTCGGATGCTGCCTGAGCTGCTGTGCTTTCCCAGCACCACTCTAATCCAGATTCTGGTTTCTTGTTTTTACCAAGTGTGGCCTGATCCTGATCAGCTCCAGAACTTAGTGCCCAGCTCCCATTGTTGCTTCCTCTCATCCCGCCACGAAGTTATTGTCAAGGAGCCTGAACTCCAGTCCCATAAGGTGACTTCTTGTCTTTACCATTTCTACACAGACTGTTTGAGGAGAAAGTGAGGTCTGCAGATGCTGGAGATCAGAGCTGGAAATGTATCGTTGGAAAAGCGCAGCAGGTCAGGCAGCATCCAGGGAACAGGAGGATCGACGTTTCGGGCATAGTTTCCTAAACTTGGGTTCACCTCTCCCTGTTGTGGTAATACCATCATTGACTGACAGAGCCATCTTCCCCACACCAACTTTTTCCTAGCTCCCTCTCTTTCCAAAATATCCTGTTCCCCTACAAGATGTGACAGCTATCGGAATGTACTATCCACTTGTCATCCCAATATCAGGGGCTCTCTGACTGGATGGAGCAATACCACCATCTGGTGGACATAAGCTCTCTTACAGCAACAAAAACCGAACTTGCTGCAAATTGTGTCTGTGGTTTTTTTTGCAAATATATTTATTAGCAAATGTTCTTAACTTTACAAGCATATAAAATTATTGAAAAATATGATCAATAACAAATATCAGTATAATAAAAAGAAAAAAACACAAATTACAATACAATTACTGTCTACTAACTACTAACCTACCCTATAATACAAAACAAACCCTAACACTGTGCAAGCAACACCAATAAATAAGTAAATAACTAATAGATCAAAAAAAAGAAAGAAAAGCAAAAAAAAAGCACAGAATACAGAACAGTTATGCTCAGTGAAAAGCTCCCAAACAAAGGATTGGAAGCATTGTCTATATACCTGTATTAACTCAGGAGACCCCCCCTCCAGGGCCCAGGGCTTGACATACCTAACAATCCTGGTTAAACAAATGCCCTAGTTAAGATAACAGACAAATCTATATCCAAATAACTCAAGTAGGGTTGCCATGTCTTATAAAAATGGTCTGTTGTGTGGTGCACCATGTGTGTAAAAAAGTCCAAGGGAATGTGCTCGATGATTAATGTCTGCCATCCCAGGGTTTTTGGTTTTAATTTTCAGCATTCACAGTTCTTTCAGGATGGGTGAAGTTAGATGTACTCTCACAACCTTACAACATTCCTCTCACAGTCAGGCTCTGCGATATGGGGATCAGTGAACAGTAATCCAGGGATTTATGCTCCATTTAAAACTCTCTCTCTGCTCAACTCCAGTGCTGGCATTAAAATCTCTCATATGTCTTTGTGAACTTCAGTCTTCACTGTCCACACAACAGCTCCTGACAAGATACTGATGTAGTGACTCAGTAATCAGAGAGAGAGAAGCACAATGAGAGATAGGGAGAGTGAGAGAGACAGAGAGATAGGAAACAGAGAAATACAGAGAGAGTGAGACAGGTAGGGAAACAGAGAGAGAGGACGAGCAGGAGAAGGCTGTGACAGGTGAATCTGCAGTGACAATCTGGTTGGGTCAGCTGGATGGGCTAGTGAAGACGCAGGAAGTGCTGACCCAAAGAGATGGAACTAACCAATTCCAGCTGCAGGCAGCTGCAGGAGACAGTGATGTTGGTTGAGGCCCCAGGAAGCTGGGGAGTACTCCACCCCCTCTACTTCAGTAGGGGCTGTGGGATCTTTTACACCTCCCATCCACCAAGAGGGCAGACACGCTCTCAGTTTAATGCCTCAGCTGAAAGATTGCACTTTCAACAGGGCAGCATTCCCTCAGCACTGACCCTCCGACAGTGCGGCACTCCCTCAGCACTGACCCTCCGACAGTGCGGCACTCCCTCAGCACTGACCCTCCGACAGTGCTGCACTCCCTCAGCACTCACCCTCCGACAGTGCCCACTCCCTCAGCATTGACCCTCTGATAGTGCGGCACTCCCTCAGCACTGACCCTCCGAGAGTGCGGCACTCCATCAGCACTGACCCTCCGACAGTGCGGCACTCCCTCAGCACTGACCCTCCGACAGTGCCCACTCCCTCAGCACTGACCCTCCGACAGTGCAGCACTGACCCTCCAACAGTGCGGCACTCCCTCAGCACTGACCCTTCGACAGTGCCCTCTCCCTCAGCACTGACCCGCCGACAGTGCGGCACACCCTCAGCACTGACCCTCCGACAGTGCCCTCTCCCTCAGCACTGACCCTCCCACAGTGCGGCACTCCCTCAGCACTGACCCTACGACAGTGCCCTCTCCCTCAGCACTGACCCTCCGACAGTGCGGCACTCCCTCAGCACTGACCCTCCGACAGTGCGGCACTCCCTCAGCACTGACCCTCTGACAGTGCGGCACTCCCACAGCACTGACCCTCCGACAGTGCCCTCTCCCTCAGCACTGACCCTCCGACAGTGCGTCACTCCCTCAGCACTGACCCTCCGACAGTGCGGCACTCCCTCAGCACTGACCCTCTGACAGTACCCACTCCCTTAGCACTGACCCTCCGACAGTGCAACACTCCCTCAGCACTGACACTCCGACAGTGCCCGCTTCCTCAGCACTGACCCTCCGACAGTGCCCACTCCCTCAGCACTGACCCTCCGACAGTGCGGCGCTCCCTCAGCACTGACCCTCCGACAGTGCGGCACCCCCTCAGCACTGACCCTCTGACAGTGCGGCGCTCCCTCAGCACTGACCCTCCGACTGTGCCCACTCTCTCAGCACTGACACTCCGACAGAGCCCGCTCCCTCAGCACTGACTCTCCGACAGTGCCCACTCCCTCAGCACTGACCCTCCGACAGTGCCTGCTCCCTCAGCGCTGACCCTCCGACAGTGCCCACTCCCTCAGCACTGACCCTCCGACAGTGCCTGCTCCCTCAGCACTGACCCTCCGACAGTGCCCGCTCCCTCAGCGCTGACCCTCCAACAGTGCCCACTCCCTCAGCACTGACCCTCCGACAGTGCCTGCTCCCTCAGCACTGACCCTCCGACAGTGCCTGCTCCCTCAGCACTGACCCTCTGACAGTGCCCACTCCCTCAGCACTGACCCTCCGACAGTGCAACACTCCCTCAGCACTGACCCTCCAACTTTGCCTGCTCCCTCAGCACTGACCCTCCGACAGTGCCCACTCCCTCAGCACTGACCCTCCGACAGTGACCACTTCCTCAGCACTGACTCTCCGACAGTGCCCACTCCCTCAGCACTGACCCTCTGACAGTGCGGCACTCCCTCAGCACTGACCCTCTGACAGTATGGCGCTCCCTCAGCACTGACCCTCCGACAGTGCCCACTCCCTCAGCACTGACCCTCCGACAGTGCCCACTCCCTCAGCACTGACCCTCCGACAGAGCGGCACTCCCTCAGCACTGACCCTCTGACAGTGTGGCGCTCCCTCAGCACTGACTCTCTAACAGTGTCCACTCCCTCAGCACTGACCCTCTGACAGTGCGGCACTCCCTCAGCGCTGACCCCCTGACAGTGCGGCACTCCCTCAGCACTGACCCTCCGACAGTGGGGCACTCCCTCAGCGCTGACCCCCTGACAGTGCGGCACTCCCTCAGCACTGACCCTCCGACAGTGCGGCACTCCCTCAGCACTGACTCTCCGACAGTGTCCACTCCCTCAGCACTGACCCTCCGACAGTGCCCACTCCCTCAGCACTGACCCTCCGACAGTGCGGCACTCCCTCAGCACTGACCCTCCAACAGTGCCCACTCCCTCAGCACTGACCCTCCGACAGAGCCCGCTCCCTCAGCACTGACCCACCGACAGTGCCCACTCCCTCAGCACTGACCCTCCGACAGTGCCCACTCCCTCAGCACTGACCCTCCGACAGTGCCCACTCCCTCAGCGCCGACCCTCC
The DNA here is from genome assembly GCF_037043375.1 of Chiloscyllium plagiosum. Classification (NCBI taxonomy): domain Eukaryota; kingdom Metazoa; phylum Chordata; class Chondrichthyes; order Orectolobiformes; family Hemiscylliidae; genus Chiloscyllium; species Chiloscyllium plagiosum. Next base: position 1,722,076 of record NW_028270184.1, read on the forward strand.
GACAGAGCCCGCTCCCTCAGCACTGACCCTCCGACAGTGCCCACTCCCTCAGCACTGACCCTCCGACAGTGCCCACTCCCTCAGCACTGACCCTCCGACTGTGCCTGCTCCCTCAGCACTGACCCTCCGACAGTGCCCACTCCCTCAGCACTGACCCTCCGACAGAGCCCGCTCCCTCAGCACTGACCCACCGACAGTGCCCACTCCCTCAGCACTGACCCTCCGACAGTGCCCGCTCCCTCAGCACTGACCCTCCGACAGTGCCCACTCCCTCAGCACTGACCCTCCGACAGTGCCCGCTCCCTCAGCACTGACCCTCCGACAGTGCCTGCTCCCTCAGCACTGACCCTCCGACTGTGCCTGCTTCCTCAGCACTGACCCTCCGACAGTGCGGCACTCCCTCAGCACTGACCCTCTGACAGTGTGGCGCTCCCTCAGCACTGACCCTCCGACAGTGCCCACTCCCTCAGCACTGACCCTCCGACAGTGCCCACTCCCTCAGCACTGACCCTCCGACAGTGCGACACTCCCTCAGCACTGACCCTCCGACAGTGCCCGCTCCGTCAGCACTGACCCTCTGATAGTGCCCGCTCCCTCAGCACTGACCCTCCGACAGTGCCCACTCCCTCAGCACTGACCCTCCGACAGTGCCCGCTCCCTCAGCACTGACCCTCTGACAGTGCCCACTCCCTCAGCACTGACCCTCCGACAGTGCCCGCTCCCTCAGCACTGACCCTCCGACAGTGCCTGCTCCCTCAGCACTGACCCTCCGACTGTGCCTGCTTCCTCAGCACTGACCCTCCGACAGTGCGGCACTCCCTCAGCACTGACCCTCTGACAGTGTGGCGCTCCCTCAGCACTGACCCTCCGACAGTGCCCACTCCTTCAGCACTGACCCTCCGACAGTGCGGCACTCCCTCAGCGCTGACCCCCTGACAGTGCGGCACTCCCTCAGCACTGACCCTCCGACAGTGCGGCACTCCCTCAGCGCTGACCCCCTGACAGTGCGGCACTCCCTCAGCACTGACCCTCCGACAGTGCGGCACTCCCTCAGCACTGACTCTCCGACAGTGCCCACTCCCTCAGCGCCGACCCTCCGACAGAGCCCGCTCCCTCAGCACTAACCCTCCGACAGTGCCCACTCCCTCAGCACTGACCCTCCGACAGTGCCCACTCCCTCAGCACTGACCCTCCGACTGTGCCTTCTCCCTCAGCACTGACCCTCCGACAGTGCCCACTCCCTCAGCACTGACCCTCCGACAGAGCCCGCTCCCTCAGCACTGACCCTCCGACAGTGCCCACTCCCTCAGCACTGACCCTCCGACAGTGACCACTCCCTCAGCACTGACCCTCCGACAGTGCCCACTCCCTCAGCACTGACCCTCCGACAGTGCCCGCTCCCTCAGCACTGACCCCCCGACAGTGCAACACTCCCTCAGCACTGACCCTCCGACAGTGCAACACTCCCTCAGCACTGACCCTCCGACAGTGCGGCACTCCCTCAGCACTGACCCTCTGACAGTACCCACTCCCTCAGCACTGACCCTCCAACAGTGCAACACTCCCTCAGCACTGACACTCCGACAGTGCGGCACCCCCTCAGCACTGACCCTCTGACAGTGCGGCGCTCCCTCAGCACTGACCCTCCGACAGTGCCCGCTCCCTCAGCACTGACCCTCCGACTGTGTCTGCTCCCTCAGCACTGACCCTCCGACAGTGCCCGCTCCCTCAGCACTGACCCTCTGACAGTGCCCGCTCCGTCAGCACTGACCCTCTGATAGTGCCCGCTCCCTCAGCATTGACCCTCCGACAGTGCCCGCTCCCTCAGCACTGACCCTCCGACAGTGCCCGCTCCCTCAGCACTGACCCTCCGACAGTGCCCGCTCCCTCAGCACTGACCCTCCGACTGTGTCTGCTCCCTCAGCACTGACCCTCCGACAGTGCCCGCTCCCTCAGCACTGACCCTCTGACAGTGCCCGCTCCGTCAGCACTGACCCTCTGATAGTGCCCGCTCCCTCAGCACTGACCCTCCGACAGTGCCCGCTCCCTCAGCACTGACCCTCCGACAGTGCCCGCTCCCTCAGCACTGACCCTCCGACTGTGTCTGCTCCCTCAGCACTGACCCTCCGACAGTGCCCGCTCCCTCAGCACTGACCCTCTGACAGTGCCCGCTCCGTCAGCACTGACCCTCTGATAGTGCCCGCTCCCTCAGCACTGACCCTCCGACAGTGCCCGCCCCCTCAGCACTGACCCTCCGACTGTGTCTGCTCCCTCAGCACTGACCCTCCGACAGTGCCCGCTCCATCAGCACTGACCCTCTGACAGTGCCCGCTCCATCAGCACTGACCCTCCGACAGTGCCCACTCCCTCAGCACTGACCCTCCGACAGTGCCCACTCCCTCAGCACTGACCCTCCGACTGTGCCTTCTCCCTCAGCACTGACCCTCCGACAGTGCCCACTCCCTCAGCACTGACCCTCCGACAGAGCCCGCTCCCTCAGCACTGACCCTCCGACAGTGCCCACTCCCTCAGCACTGACCCTCCGACAGTGCCCACTCCCTCAGCACTGACCCTCCGACAGTGCCCACTCCCTCAGCACTGACCCTCCGACAGTGCCCGCTCCCTCAGCACTGACCCCCCGACAGTGCAACACTCCCTCAGCACTGACCCTCCGACAGTGCAACACTCCCTCAGCACTGACCCTCCGACAGTGCGGCACTCCCTCAGCACTGACCCTCTGACAGTACCCACTCCCTCAGCACTGACCCTCCAACAGTGCAACACTCCCTCAGCACTGACCCGCCGACAGAGCCCGCTCCCTCAGCACTGACCCTCCGACAGTGCCCACTCCCTCAGCACTGACCCTCCGACAGTGCCCACTCCCTCAGCACTGACCCTCCGACAGTGCCCACTCCCTCAGCACTGACCCTCCGACAGTGCGGCGCTCCCTCAGCACTGACACTCCGACAGTGCGGCACCCCCTCAGCACTGACCCTCTGACAGTGCGGCGCTCCCTCAGCACTGACCCTCCGACAGTGCCCGCTCCCTCAGCACTGACCCTCTGACTGTGTCTGCTCCCTCAGCACTGACCCTCCGACAGTGCCCGCTCCCTCAGCACTGACCCTCTGACAGTGCCCGCTCCGTCAGCACTGACCCTCTGATAGTGCCCGCTCCCTCAGCACTGACCCTCCGACAGTGCCCGCTCCCTCAGCACTGACCCTCCGACAGTGCCCGCTCCCTCAGCACTGACCCTCCGACTGTGTCTGCTCCCTCAGCACTGACCCTCCGACAGTGCCCGCTCCCTCAGCACTGACCCTCTGACAGTGCCCGCTCCGTCAGCACTGACCCTCCGACAGTGCCCGCTCCCTCAGCACTGCCCCTCTGACAGTGCCCGCTCCGTCAGCACTGACCCTCCGACAGTGCCCGCTCCCTCAGCACTGACCCTCCGACAGTGCCCGCTCCCTCAGCACTGACCCTCTGACAGTGCCCGCTCCGTCAGCACTGACCCTCCGACAGTGCCCGCTCCCTCAGCACTGACCCGCCGACAGTGCCCACCCCCTCAGCACTGACCCTCTGATAGTGCTTCTGTGATTTTAACAGAAACCAGAGGGTGTTTGTTTGAATTTATTCTTGATGTGGTGATACCAGGGTTGGACTGGGGTGGGCAAAATTAAAAATCACACAACATCAGGTTATAGTCCAACCGGTTTATTTAGAAGCACTATGCTTTCGGAGTGCTGCTCCTTATTCAGGTTGCTATGGAACACAATCATAAGACACAGAATTTATAACAAAAGATCATAGTGTCATGTAACTGAAACAATACATTGAGCAAACCTGGATTGCTGTCAAGGTTGGTATCAGTTGCAACCCTTCCCTTGTCCAGCAGCAGGTGGCGGTGTTGCTCCACGTCAAACTATCCTCCTGCCTTTGGTGGAGCAATACCACCTCCTGGTGGACATAGCCCGTCACTACAGTCTGAGGTGATTTCGACCCATATTCTGAAGTCAATCAGTTGATTTTAATTGCAATTAAAATGCAAGAGCTGAGGTTTTTGAGAAAAAACAATAATAGACATTGCACTGGTGAGAAAATCTCAATGAACCTTTTTTGTAAAAGAAAACAAGAGGTAAACAATCTCGCTTCTGTGGAAGAACCTGGTTATTTGTAAGAGATTGCATTTCTCACTCAATGGATAAGTTGTAATGATCAGGTGAAAGTGAGGGCTGCAGATGCTGGAGATCAGAGTCTAGAATAGAAAAGCACAGCAGGCCACGCTCCTGATCTTCGGGCACCCGGTACGGAGGAGGGAGGGCAGGTCTGAAGACCTCCTCGTGGGTCTGCTCCTGGGCCTGGCCAAACTGGCCATCAACAGGTCCAGGCAGCGGGCCGTGAAGGGGGTCGTTAGGGCCGACTGCCTGCCCCTCTTCCGCGGTTACGTTAGAGCCCGGGTGTCCTTGGAGAAGGAGCACGCGGTGTCCACCAACACCCTGGAGTTGTTCAGGGAGAGGTGGGCGCCGCAGGGTGTGGAGTGCATCATTTCCCCCTCCAACTCTATTTTGATTTAGTCCCTACCCTCCCCTTCACTGTTTTGATCACACAGCACTGCCCTTTGATGTGAAGGGCAGTGTTTGTCACTGGCCACCCGGGTGTTTTCCTATCTTCCTGGTGGTGGAAACTGAATAAAGATTCGTGCACTTTGTGTCTCTCACTGTGTCTCACACCTACACACACACACCATGGGGGCTGGGGAAAATAAGCACTACCGCAGTTAGACGGGAGTGTGGGGGAAATGTAAAGGAAAGAAATAAAAACACAGCGGGTCAGGCAGCATCCGAGGAGCAGGAGAATCGACGTTTCGGACAGGAGCCCTTCTTCAGGAACGGGACAAGTCAGGTTTGATTGGACGCAAGTTTTCAAGGTGGTGAGAGCTTGCACAGAATCTATCAGAAGATATTAAATAATCAAGATCAAAAGAGTACTCAAGGAATGTGGGTCTCTCTGGCTGGGCCCAGGATTTACTGCCCCCGTCCCTAGTTGCCCCCTTAAGAAGGTGGGGGTGAGCTGCCTTCTTGACCCGCTACAGTCCGCGTGCTGTGGGTAGACCCACAGTGTCCCTTAGGGAGGGAATCCCAGGATTCTGACCCAGCCAGACTGAGGGAACGGTGAGATATTTCCAAGTCGGGATGGTGAGGGGCTCGGAGGGGAACTTGCAGGGGGTGGTGTTCCCATGTACCTGCTGCCCCTTGTCCTTCTGGATGGAAGTGGCCGTGGGTTTGGAAGGTGCTGCCTGAGAGTGTTGGGGGGAGAGACGGTCACTCGAGGGGTCTGAGTGATATGATGGAAGAAGGTGGGGGTGGGGAGAGAGGCAGGAAAACTGCATCAGGGGAGGTGCATAGTTGGAGGGCCAGCACAGAACTGCTGGGCCGAATGTACTCCATTTGCAGTGTGAGTGTGTGTGTGTGTGTGGGGGGGGTGTGACTGGGTATGTGTGTGTGGGGGGTGTGTGTGTGTGATGGGTGTGTGTGTGGGGTGTGCGCGTGTGGGGTGTGTGTGAGTGTGTGATGGGTGTGTGTATTTGCGATAGGTGTGTGTGTGTGGGGTGTGTGTGTGGGGGGGAGTGTGTGATGGGTGTGTGTGTGTGTGGGTGTGTGTGTGTGTGTGATGGGTGTGTGGGATGTGTGTGTGTGTGTGTGGGCGGTGTGTGGGGTGTGTGTGTGTGTGGGGTGTGTGTGTGTGGGGGGTGTGTGTGTGTGGGGGGTGTGTGTGGGGGGGGCGTGTGTTGTGTGGGGTGTGTGTGTGGGGTGTGTAGGGGGTGTGTGTGGGGGGTGTCTGTGTGTGGGGGGTGTGTGTGGGGGGTATTTGTGGGGGTGTGTGGGGGTGTGTGTGGGATGGTGTGTGGGTGGGGTGTGTATGTGTGGGGTGTGTGTGTGTGTGAGTGTGATGGGTGTGTGTGTTTGTGATGGATGTGTGTGGGGGGGCGTGTGTGTGTGGGGGTGTGTGTGATGGGTGTGTGTGGGGGGTGTGTGTCTGTGATGGGTGTGTGTGGGATGTGTGTGGGTGTGTGTGTGGGGGGGTGGGGTGTGTGTGTGGGGGCGTGTGGGGTGTGTGTGTGTGTGGGGGGGGTGTGGGGGATGTGTGTTGTGTACGGTGTGTGTGTGGGGGGTGTGTGTGTGGGGGGTGTGTATGTGGGGGGTGTGTATGTGGGGGGTGTGTATGTGGGGGGTGTGTATGTGGGGGGTGTGTAGGGGGTGTGTGTGGGGGGGTGTCTGTGTGTGGGGTGTGTGTGTGAGGATGTGTGTTGGGGGGGTGTGTGGGATGGTGTGTGTGTGTGGGGTGTGTATGTGTGTGTGGGGTGTATGTTTGAGGGGTGGGTGTGTGGGTGTGTGTGTGTGGGTGTGTGTGGGATGGTGTGTGTGTGGGGTGTGTGTGTGGGGTGTGTGTGTGGGGTGTGTGTGGGGTGTGTGTGTGGGTGTGTGTGTGTGATGGGTGTGTGTGTGTGGGGTGTGTGATGGGTGTGTGTGTATGTGTGTGTGGGGTGTGTGGGGTGTGTGGGTGTGTGGGTGTGTGGGGTGTGTGTGTGTGTGTGTGGGATGTGTGTGTGTGTGGGGTGTGTGTGGGAGGGGTGAGTGTGTGTGGGGTGTGTGTGTGGGGTGGGTGTGTGTGTGTGAGTGATGGGTGTGCGTGTGTGATGGATGTGTGTGTGGTGGTGGGCGTGTGTGTGGGGGGTGTGTGTGTGTGATGGGTGTGTGTGTGGTGTGTGTGTGTGTGTGTGGGGTGTGTGTGGGGTGTGTGTGGGGGGTGTGTGTGGGGGTTGTGTGTGTGATGGGTGTGTGGGTGTGTGTGTGTATGTGTGTGTGTGTGTGTGTGTGTGATGGGTGTGTGTGTTTGTGGGGTGTGTGTGTGTGATGGGTGTGTATGTGTGTGGGTGTGTGTGTGTGTGAGTGCGTGTGTGGGGTGTGTGTGTGTGGGGGGTGTGTGTGAGTGTGTGCGTGTGGGGGGTGTGTTTGTGGGGGCTCTGTGTGTGTGATGGGTTGTGTGTGTGGGGGGGTGTGTGTGTGTGGGGGTGTGTGTGTGTGGGGGCTGTGTATGTGTGTGGGTGTGTGTGTGTGTGAGTGCGTGTGTGGGGTGTGTGTGTGTGGGGGGTGTGTGTGAGTGTGTGCGTGTGGGGGGTGTGTTTGTGGGGGCTCTGTGTGTGTGATGGGTTGTGTGTGTGGGGGGGTGTGTGTGTGTGGGGGTGTGTGTGTGTGGGGGCTGTGTATGTGTGTGGGTGTGTGTGTGTGTGAGTGCGTGTGTGGGGTGTGTGTGTGTGGGGGGTGTGTGTGAGTGTGTGCGTGTGGGGGGTGTGTTTGTGGGGGCTCTGTGTGTGTGATGGGTTGTGTGTGTGGGGGTGTGTGTGTGTGATGGGTGTGTGTGATGGGTGTGTGTGTGTGGAGGGTGTGCGTGTGTGTGTGTGTGTGGAGGGTGTGCGTGTGTGTGTGGGGTGTGTGTGTGTGGAGGGTGTGTGTGTGTGAGTGTGTGTGTGTGGAGGGTGTGTGTGTGTGTGAGTGTGTGAGTGTGAGTGTGTGTGGGGTGTGTGTGTGTGTGTGTGAGTGTGAGTGTGTGTGGGGTGTGTGTGTGTATGTGTGTGATGGGTGTGTGTGTGTGGGTGTGTGTGTGTGGGGTGTGTGGGGGTGTGAGTGTGTGGGGGTGTGTGTGTGGTGTGTGTGTGTGGGAGTGTGTGTGTGTGTGGGGGTGTGTGAGTGTGTGGGGTGTGTGGGTGTGTGAGTGTGTGGGGTGTGTGGGGGTGTGTGTGTGGTGTGTGTGTGTGGGGGTGTGTGAGTGTGTGGGGTGTGTGAGTGTGTGGGGTGTGTGGGGGTGTGTGTGTGGTGTGTGTGTGTGGGGGTGTGTGAGTGTGTGGGGTGTGTGAGTGTGTGGGGTGTGTGAGTGTGTGGGGTGTGTGGGGGTGTGTGTGTGGTGTGTGTGTGTGGGGGTGTGTGAGTGTGTGGGGTGTGTGAGTGTGTGGGGTGTGTGAGTGTGTGGGGTGTGTGGGGGTGTGTGTGTGTGGGGTGTGTGGGGGTGTGTGTGTGGTATGTGTGTGTGTGGGGGGGGGGGGGATGTGGAGGTCAGACACCCCCTGACAGTGCTCAACCAGGTCAGACCTGAGTGATTAAGCTGACATTCTGCAGCGGTCAGCAGTAATCCAGGGATTTGTACTGTGTTTAAACCTCCCTGTGTGTGCCAGCCCTGACCATTCACTGACCTACACTCAGCAAGAGACCAGGGAGAGAGACAGAGGGAGAGAGGGAGAGAGGGAGAGCCCAGAGGGTGCCGGCCGGGACCACAGGCATGTCCAAAGCTCAGGTGGATGGTCTGGTGAAAACCCTGGAAGCCCTGAGCCAGGACCTGGAGCTGACCAAATGCAGCTGCAGGCAGCAAGTGCAGGAGGTGAGGGAGGAGAGTGAGCAGCTGAAGCAGCGCTGCCATAACCTACAGCAGGACCTGGACGAGCTGAAGAAGTCAGTGGCCGAGCTGGTAGACACCAAACTCGCGTTCGAGGCCAGAGAGAGACAGGTCCGCAAGCTCAGCAAGCAACTGTAGGCCGGCTGATCGGCTGGGGGAGGCAGCACTCCCTCCCAGATACAGCAGCTCCAGGCCGGACTCGACCCACTGCAACCACTCCACCTTTCCCTATGGACAGGCAAGGCTTGCTGCATTGCAATAGCGCCTTCCACCTCTCCAGGACGTCCGCTCGGATTTACAGCCGATCACCGACTTTCTGCCCCGGATTGTAATCCCGGTTTGGATCCAGAAATCAAGCGCACAGCAAGATCCCACACTCAGCAATTTAGGAATGATCCAGATCCCTGTTCTCTGCAGCTCGGGGATCCTTTACACCCCCCCCCCCTCCCCGCCCCCTCCCTCCCAACCCCGAAAGGGCAGATGGTGGCTCGCAATGTCTCATCTGAAAGTTGGCACCTCCCACAGTGCCCACTCCCTCAGCACTGACCCTCTGACAGTGCCCACTCCCTCAGCACTGACCCTGCGACAGTGCCCACTCCCTCAGCACTGACCCTCTGACAGTGCCCACTCCCTCAGCACTGACCCTGCGACAGTGCCCACTCCCTCAGCACTGACCCTGCGACAGTGCCCACTCCCTCAGCACTGACCCTGCGACAGTGCCCACTCCCTCAGCACTGACTCTCCGACAGTGCCCACTCCCTCAGCACTGACCCTCCGACAGTGCCCACTCCCTCAGCACTGACCCTCCGACAGTGCCCACTCCCTCAGCACTGACCCTCCGACAGTGCCCACTCCCTCAGCACTGACCCTCCGACAGTGCCCACTCCCTCAGCACTGACCCTCCGACAGTGCCCACTCCCTCAGCACTGACCCTCTGACAGTGCCCACTCCCTCAGCACTGACCCTCTGACAGTGCCCACTCCCTCAGCACTGACCCTCTGACAGTGCCCACTCCCTCAGCACTGACCCTCTGACAGTGCCCACTCCCTCAGCACTGACCCTCCGACAGTGCCCACTCCCTCAGCACTGACCCTCCAACAGTGCGGCACTCCCTCAGCCCTGACCCTCCGACGGTGCCCATTCCCTCAGCACTGACCCTCCGACGGTGCCCATTCCCTCAGCACTGACCCTCTGACAGTGCCCACTCCCTCAGCACTGACTCTCCGACAGAGCCCACTCCCTCAGCACTGACCCTCCGACAGTGTGGCACTCCTCAGCACTGACCCTCTGACAGTGCCCATTCCCTCAGCACTGACCCTCTGACAGTGCGGCACTCCCTCAGCCCTGACCCTCCGACGGTGCCCATTCCCTCAGCCCTGACCCTCCGACGGTGCCCATTCCCTCAGCCCTGACCCTCCGACGGTGCCCATTCCCTCAGCACTGACCCTCCGACAGTGCCCCCTCCCTCAGCACTGACCCTCCGACAGTGCCCCCTCCCTCAGCACTGACCCTCCGACAGTGCCCCCTCCCTCAGCACTGACCCTCCGACAGTGCCCCCTCCCTCAGCACTGACCCTCCGACAGTGCCCCCTCCCTCAGCACTGACCCTCCGACAGTGCCCACTCCCTCAGCACTGACCCTCCGACAGTGCCCTCTCCCTCAGCACTGACCCTCCGACAGTGAGGCACTCCCTCAGCACTGACCCTCCGACAGTGCCCTCTCCCTCAGCACTGACCCTCCGACAGTGCCCACTCCCTCAGCACTGACCCTCCGACAGTGCGGCACTCCCTCAGCACTGACCCTCCGACAGTGCCCACTCCCTCAGCACTGACCCTCCGACAGTGCGGCACTCCCTCAGCACTGACCCTCCGACAGTGCCCACTCCCTCAGCACTGACCCTCTGACAGTGCGGCACTCCCTCAGCACTGACCCTCCGACAGTGCGGCACTCCCTCAGCACTGACCCTCCGACAGTGCCCACTCCCTCAGCACTGACCCTCCGACGGTGGGAATCTATTCGGGGTGAACACTGTAGAACCTGAAATCTTGAGCTGTCTTTTTTTCCTGTTGCAGACTGCAGTTCATGGAGAAACGTGAATGTAATTTTTTTGTGGTTTTCAGTTATTTCTCTGTAAAATCTATCTGTATCTATCTGTAAGATCGTGTATAGTTTATTAAATTAGCTACCGATAGCCTGTTGTCATAAAGCTGGATTATTGATGGCTTATCTCCCATCATTTGTTTAGTTGCTGGGTCAACCTTAAACAGCTTGTTTTTCTGTCACCTCATCACTGATTACTCTAATCCCCCAGCAGTAATCCCCCTCAGAGAACCGCTGACAGACAAACGGGACAGGAGACTGCTCCTGGGATTAATGTGAGCAACAAGCTGAAACTGATCAACCCGAGAGAGAGAGAGACACACACAGAGAGACACAGAGAGAGAGAGAAAGGGATAGAGAGAGAGAGAGAGGGACAGAGAGAGAGAGGGACAGAGAGAGAGAGAGAGGGACAGAGAGAGAGGGACAGAGAGAGAGGAGAGAGAATAGGACAGAGAGAGAGAACAGGACAGAGAGAGAGAGAACAGGACAGAGAGAGAGAGAACAGGACAGAGAGAGAGAGAGAGAGAGATAAAGAGAGAGAGAGGGCTAAAGAGAGAGAGAGGGACAGAGAGAGAGAGAGACACACACACACAGAGACACAGAGAGAGAGAGAGGGATAGAGAGAGAGAGAGAGAGAGAGAGAGAGGGATAGAGAGAGAGGGACAGAGAGAGAGAGAGATAGACACACAGAGAGACAGAGAGAGAGAGAGACAGGGATAGAGAGAGAGAGGGACAGAGAGAGAGATAGATAAAGAGAGAGAGAGAGGGATAAAGAGAGAGAGATACAGAGAGAGAGGGGGGAGAGAGAGAGAGGGACATGAGAGAGAGAGAAAGAACAGGACAGAGAGAGAGGGACAGAGAGAGAGAGGAACAGAGAGAGAGGGACATGAGAGAGAGAGACAGAGAGAGAGTAAGAACAGGACAGAGAGAGAGAGAGAGAGAGCAGGACAGAGAGAAAGATAGAACAGGACAGAGAGAGAGAGAATAGGACAGAGAGAGAGAACAGGTCAGAGAGAGAGGAGAGACAACAGGACAGAGAGAGAGAGAACAGGACAGAGAGAGAGAGAGAGAGAGAGTGAGAACAGGACAGAGAAAGATAGAACAGGACAGAGAGAGAGAGAGAGAACAGGACAGAGAGAGTGGAGAGAGAACAGGACAGAGAGAGAACAGGACAGAGAGAGAGAGTGAGAACAGGACAGAGAGAGAGAGTGAGAACAGGACAGAGAGAGAGAGTGAGAACAGGACAGAGAGAGAGAGTGAGAACAGGACAGAGAGAGAGAGGACAGGACAGAGAGAGAGAGGACAGGACAGAGAGAGAGAGGACAGGACAGAGAGAGAGAACAGGACAGAGAGAGTGAGAACAGGACAGAGAGACAGAACAGGACAGACAGAGAGAGAGAAAACAGGGCAGAGAGAGAGAGAGAGAGAAAACAGGACAGAGAGAGAGAACAGGACAGAGAGAGAGAGAACAGGACAGAGAGAAAGAGAGATCAGGACAGAGAAAGAGAGAACAGGACAGAGAGAGATATGGCATTGAGGGTGAGTTGGAGGTTTGGATTAGGAATTGGCTGGATGGAAGAAGACAGAGGGTAGTAGTTGATGGCAAAGTTTCTTCATGGAGTGCCGTCACTAGCGGTGTTCCGCAAGGATCTGTTTTGGGACCATTGCTGTTTGTCATTTTTATAAATGACCTGGAAGAGGGGTTAGAAGGTTGGGTGAGCAAGTTTGCGGATGACACGAAAGTCGGAGGAGTTGTTGACAGTGAGGAAGCATGTGGCAGGTTACAGCAGGATATAGAGAAGCTGCAGAGCTGGGCAGAAAGGTGGCAAATGGAATTCAATGTAGCTAAGTGCGAGGTGATTCACTTTGGGAAGAATAACAAAAAGATGGGGTACTGGGCTAATGGTCGGATACTTGGTAGTGTGGAAGAGCAGAGGGATCTTGGTGTCCATGTACACAGATCTTTGAAAGTTGCCACCCAGGTAAATAGTGCGGTGAAGAAGGCATATGGCGTACTGGCTTTTATTGGTAGAGGAATTGAGTTCCGGAGTCCTGAGGTCATGATGCAGTTGTATAAGACTCTGGTACGGCCGCATCTGGAATATTGTGTGCAGTTTTGGTCGCCATACTATAGGAAGGATGTGGAGGCATTGGAACGGGTGCAGAGGAGGTTTACCAGGATGTTGCCTGGTATGGAAGGAAAATCGTATGAGGAAAGACTGAGACACTTGGGGCTGTTTTCATTAGAGAAAAGAAGGTTTAGGGGTGACTTGATTGAGGTGTACAAGATGATTAGGGGGTTAGATAGGGTCGACAGTATGAACCTTTTCCCGCGTATTGAGTCGGGTATTACAAGGGGGCATAGCTTTAAGTTAAGGGGGGGTAGATATAGGACTGAAGTTAGGGGTAGGTTCTTCACTCAGCGAGTCGTAAGTTCATGGAATGCCCTGCCAGTAGCAGTGGTGGACTCTCCCTCTTTATGGGCATTTAAGCGGGCATTGGATAGGTATATGGAGGATAGTGGGCTAGTGTAGGTTAGGTGGGCTTGGATCGGCGCAACATCGAGGGCCAAAGGGCCTGTACTGCGCTGTATTCTTCTATGTTCTATGTTCTATGTTCTAGAGAGAGAGAGAGAACAGGACAGAGAGAGTGAGAACAAGACAGAGAGAGAGAGGGACAGAGAGAGGGATAGAGAGAGACGGAGAGAGACACAGATAGAGAGATAGAGAGACACAGAGAGAGCGACAGAGAGAGAAGGACAGAGAGAGAGAGGAACAGAGAGAGAGGGACATGAGAGAGAGACAGAGAGAGAGAGAGAACAGGACAGAGAGAGATAGAACAGGACAGAGAGAGAGGAGAGAGAACAGGACAGAGAGAGAGAGAGAACAGGACAGAGAGAGAGATAGAACAGGACAGAGAGAGAGAGAGAGAGAACAGGACAGAGAGAGAGAGAGAGAACAGGACAGAGAGAGAGAACAGGACAGAGAGAGAGAACAGGACAGAGAGAGAGGAGAGAGAACAGGACAGAGAGGAGAGAGAACAGGACAGAGAGAGAGAGAGAGAACAGGACAGAGAGAGAGGAGAGAGAACAGGACAGAGAGAGAGATAGAACAGGACAGAGAGAGAGAACAGGACAGAGAGAGAGAGAACAGGACAGAGAGAGAGAGAGAACAGGACAGAGAGAGAAAGAGAGAACAGGACAGAGAGAGAGAGAGAGAGAAAACAGGACAGAGAGAGAGAACAGGACAGAGAGAGAGAGAACAGGACAGAGAGAGAAAGAGAGAACAGGACAGAGAGAGAGAGAGAGAAAACAGGACAGAGAGAGAGAACAGGACAGAGAGAGAGAGAACAGGATAAAGAGAGAGAGAGAACAGGACAGAGAGAGAAAGAGAGAACAGGACAGAGAGAGAGAGAGAGAAAACAGGACAGAGAGAGAAAGAGAGAATAGGACAGAGAGAGAAAACAGGACAGAGAGAGAGAACAGGACAGAGAGAGATAGAGAGAGAGCAGGACAGAGAGAGATAGAGAGAGAAAACAGGACAGAGAGAGAGAGACAGGACAGAGAGAGAGAGAGAGAGAGAAAACAGGACAGAGAGAGAGAGAGAGAACAGGACAGAGAGAGAGAGAGAGAGAGAGAACAGGACAGAGAGAGTGAGAGAGAACAGGACCCAGAGAGAGAAAGAACAGGACAGAGAGAGAGAGAACAGGACAGAGAGAGAGAACAGGACAGAGAGAGAGAGAGAGAGAATAGGACAGAAAGAGAGAACAGGACAGAGAGAGAGAGAGAGAACAGGACAGAGAGAGAGAGAACAGGACAGAGAGAGAGAACAGGACAGAGAGAGAGAGAGAGAATAGGACAGAAAGAGAGAACAGGACAGAGAGAGAGAGAGAACAGGACAGAGAGAGAGAGAGAGAAGAGGACAGAGAGAGAACAGGACAGAGAGAGAGAGAGAGAGAGAGTTAGAACAGGACAGAGAGAGAGAGAGAGAGAGTTAGAACAGGACAGAGAGAGAGAGAGAGAACAGGACAGAGAGAGAACAGGACAGGGAGAGAGAACAGGACAGGGAGAGAGAACAGGACAGGGAGAGAGAACAGGACAGAGAGAGAGAACAGGACAGAGAGAGAGAACAGGACAGAGAGAGAGAACAGGACACCGAGAGAGAGAACAGGACAGAGAGAGAGAACAGGACAGGGAGAGAGAACAGGACAGGGAGAGAGAACAGGACAGGGAGAGAGAACAGGACAGGGAGAGAGAACAGGACAGAGAGAGAGAACAGGACAGAGAGAGAGAGAACAGGACAGAGAGAGAGAGAGAGAACAGGACAGAGAGAGAGAGAGAACAGGACAGAGAGAGAGAGAGAACAGGACAGAGAGAGAGAGAGAACAGGACAGAGAGAGAGAGAGAGAGAGAACAGGACAGAGAGAGAGAGAGAGAGAGAGAACAGGACACAGAGAGAGAGAGAACAGGACAGAGAGAGAGAGAGAGAGAACAGGACAGAGAGAGAGAGAACAGGACAGAGAGAGAGAGAGAGAACAGGACAGAGAGAGAACAGGACAGGGAGAGAGAACAGGACAGGGAGAGAGAACAGGACAGAGAGAGAGAACAGGACAGAGAGAGAGAACAGGACAGAGAGAGAGAACAGGACAGAGAGAGAGAACAGGACACCGAGAGAGAGAACAGGACAGAGAGAGAGAACAGGACAGAGAGAGAGAACAGGACAGAGAGAGAGAGAGAACAGGACAGGGAGAGAGAACAGGACAGGGAGAGAGAACAGGACAGGGAGAGAGAACAGGACAGAGAGAGAGAACAGGACAGAGAGAGAGAGAACAGGACAGAGAGAGAGAGAGAGAACAGGACAGAGAGAGAGAGAGAACAGGACAGAGAGAGAGAGAGAACAGGACAGAGAGAGAGAGAGAACAGGACAGAGAGAGAGAGAGAGAGAGAACAGGACAGAGAGAGAGAGAGAGAGAGAGAACAGGACACAGAGAGAGAGAGAACAGGACAGAGAGAGAGAGAGAGAGAACAGGACAGAGAGAGAGAGAGAACAGGACAGAGAGAGAACAGGACAGAAAGAGAGAACAGGACAGAGAGGAGAGAGAACAGGACAGAGAGAGAGAGAGAACAGGACAGAGAGAGAGAGAGAACAGGACAGAGATGGAGAGAGAACAGGACAGAGAGAGAGAACAGGACAGAGAGAGAGAGAGAACAGGACAGAGAGAGAGAGAGAACAGGACAGAGAGAGAGAGAACAGGACAGAGAGGAGAGAGAACAGGACAGAGAGAGAGAGAGAACAGGACAGAGAGAGAGAGAGAGAACAGGACAGAGAGAGAAAGAGAGAACAGGACACAGAGATAAAGAGAGAACAGGAGAGAGAGAGAGAGAACAGGAGAGAGAGAGCAGGACAGAGAGAGAGCAGGACAGAGAGAAAGAGAGAGCAGGACAGAGAGAGAGAACAGGACAGAGAGAGAGAGAGAACAGGACAGGGAGAGAGAGAGTACAGGACAGAGAGAGAGAGAGAGAGAGAGAGAGAACAGGACAGAGAGAGAGAGAGAGAGAACAGGACAGAGAGAGAGAACAGAACAGAGAGAGAGAGAGAGAAAACAGGACAGAAAGAGAGAACAGGACAGAGAGAGAGAGAGAGAGAACAGGACAGAGAGAGAGAGAGAGAGAGAACAGGACAGAGAGAGAGAGAGAGAGAGAAGAGGACAGAGAGAGAACAGGACAGAGAGAGAGAGAGAGAGTTAGAACAGGACAGAGAGAGAGAGTTAGAACAGGACAGAGAGAGAGAGAGAGAACAGGACAGAGAGAGAGAGAGAACAGGACAGGGAGAGAGAACAGGACAGGGAGAGAGAACAGGACAGGGAGAGAGAACAGGACAGGGAGAGAGAACAGGACAGAGAGAGAGAACAGGACAGAGAGAGAGAACAGGACAGAGAGAGAGAACAGGACACCGAGAGAGAGAACAGGACACCGAGAGAGAGAACAGGACAGAGAGAGAGAGAGAGAACAGGACAGAGAGAGAGAGAGAACAGGACAGAGAGAGAGAGAGAAAACAGGACAGAGAGAGAGAACAGGACAGAGAGAGAGAACAGGACAGAGAGAGAGAGAAGAGGACAGAAAGAGAGAACAGGACAGAGAGAGAGAGAGAGAGAGAACAGGACAGAGAGAGAGAGAGAGAAGAGGACAGAGAGAGAACAGGACAGGGAGAGAGAGAGAGTTAGAACAGGACAGAGAGAGAGAGAGAACAGGACAGAGAGAGAGAGAGAGAGAGAACAGGACAGAGAGAGAACAGGACAGGGAGAGAGAACAGGACAGGGAGAGAGAACAGGACAGGGAGAGAGAGAGAACAGGACAGAGAGAGAGAGAGAGAACAGGACAGAGAGAGAACAGGACAGAGAGAGAGAACAGGACAGGGAGAGAGAACAGGACAGGGAGAGAGAACAGGAGAGAGAGAGAGAACAGGACAGAGAGAGAGAACAGGACAGAGAGAGAACAGGACAGAGAGAGAGAACAGGACAGGGAGAGAGAACAGGAGAGAGAGAGAGAACAGGACAGAGAGAGAGAGAGAACAGGACAGAGAGAGAGAGAGAGAACAGGACAGAGAGAGAGAGAGAGAACAGGACAGAGAGAGAGAGAGAGAACAGGACAGAGAGAGAGAGAGAACAGGACAGAGAGAGGACAGGACAGGGAGAGAGAACAGGACAGGGAGAGAGAACAGGACAGGGAAAGAGAACAGGACAGAGAGAGAGAACAGGACAGAGAGAGAGAACAGGACAGAGAGAGAGAGAACAGGACAGAGAGAGAGAACAGGACAGAGAGAGAGAACAGGACAGAGAGAGAGAGAGAGAACAGGACAGAGAGAGAGAGAGAACAGGACAGAGAGAGAGAACAGGACAGAGAGAGAGAACAGGACAGAGAGAGAGAGAAGAGGACAGAAAGAGAGAACAGGACAGAGAGAGAGAGAGAGAACAGGACAGAGAGAGAGAGAGAACAGGACAGAGAGAGAACAGGACAGAGAGAGAGAGAGAGTTAGAACAGGACAGAGAGAGAGAACAGGACAGAGAGAGAGAGAGAGAGAACAGGACAGAGAGAGAACAGGACAGAGAGAGAGAACAGGACAGGGAGAGAGAACAGGACAGGGAGAGAGAACAGGACAGGGAGAGAGAACAGGACAGAGAGAGAGAGAGAGCAGGACAGAGAGAGAGAGAGAGCAGGACAGAGAGAGAGAGAGAGAGAGAACAGGACAGAGAGAGTGAGAGAGAACAGGACAGAGAGAGAGAGAGAAGAGGACAGAGAGAGAACAGGACAGAGAGAGAGAGAGAGTTAGAACAGGACAGAGAGAGAGAGAGAACAGGACAGAGAGAGAGAGAGAACAGGACAGGGAGAGAGAACAGGACAGGGAGAGAGAACAGGACAGGGAGAGAGAACAGGACAGGGAGAGAGAACAGGACAGAGAGAGAGAACAGGACACCGAGAGAGAGAACAGGACACCGAGAGAGAGAACAGGACACCGAGAGAGAGAACAGGACAGAGAGAGAGAGAGAGAACAGGACAGAGAGAGAGAGAGAACAGGACAGAGAGAGAGAGAGAACAGGACAGAGAGAGAGAGAAGAGGACAGAAAGAGAGAACAGGACAGAGAGAGAGAGAACAGGACAGAGAGAGAGAGAGAGAAGAGGACAGAGAGAGAACAGGACAGAGAGAGAGAGAGAGAGAGTTAGAACAGGACAGAGAGAGAGAGAGAACAGGACAGAGAGAGAGAGAGAGAACAGGACAGAGAGAGAGAGAGAGAACAGGACAGAGAGAGAACAGGACAGAGAGAGAGAGAGAACAGGACAGAGAGAGAGAGAGAGAACAGGACAGAGAGAGAACAGGACAGAGAGAGAGAACAGGACAGGGAGAGAGAACAGGACAGGGAGAGAGAACAGGACAGGGAGAGAGAACAGGACAGGGAGAGAGAACAGGACAGGGAGAGAGAACAGGACAGGGAGAGAGAACAGGACAGAGAGAGAGAGAGAACAGGACAGAGAGAGAGAGAGAACAGGACAGAGAGAGAGAGAGAACAGGACAGAGAGAGAGAGAGAACAGGACAGAGAGAGAACAGGACAGAGAGAGAGAGAGAGAACAGGACAGGGAGAGAGAACAGGACAGGGAGAGAGAACAGGACAGGGAGAGAGAACAGGACAGGGAAAGAGAACAGGACAGAGAGAGAGAACAGGACACCGAGAGAGAGAACAGGACAGAGAGAGAGAGAGAGAAGAGGACAGAAAGAGAGAACAGGACAGAGAGAGAGAGAGAGAACAGGACAGAGTTAGAACAGGACAGAGAGAGAGAGAGAACAGGACAGAGAGAGAGAGAACAGGACAGGGAGAGAGAACAGGACAGGGAGAGAGAACAGGACAGGGAGAGAGAACAGGACAGAGAGAGAGAACAGGACAGAGAGAGAGAACAGGACACCGAGAGAGAGAACAGGACAGAGAGAGAGAGAGAGAACAGGACAGAGAGAGAGAGAGAGAGAACAGGACAGAGAGAGAGAGAGAACAGGACACAGAGAGAGAGAGAACAGGACAGAGAGAGAGAACAGGACAGAGAGAGAGAGAAGAGGACAGAAAGAGAGAACAGGACAGAGAGAGAGAGAGAGAACAGGACAGAGAGAGAGAGAGAACAGGACAGAGAGAGAACAGGACAGAGAGAGAGAGAGAGAGAGAACAGGACAGAGAGAGAACAGGACAGAGAGAGAGAACAGGACAGGGAGAGAGAACAGGACAGGGAGAGAGAACAGGACAGAGAGAGAGAACAGGACAGAGAGAGAGAACAGGACAGAGAGAGAGAACAGGACAGAGAGAGAGAACAGGACAGAGAGAGAGAGAGAGCAGGACAGAGAGAGAGAGAGAGAGAGAGAGAGAACAGGACAGAGAGAGTGAGAGAGAACAGGACCCAGAGAGAGAGAGAACAGGACAGAGAGAGAGAACAGGACAGAGAGAGAGAGAGAGAACAGGACAGAGAGAGAGAGAGAAGAGGACAGAGAGAGAACAGGACAGAGAGAGAGAGAGAGTTAGAACAGGACAGAGAGAGAGAGAGAACAGGACAGGGAGAGAGAGAGAGAACAGGACAGGGAGAGAGAACAGGACAGGGAGAGAGAACAGGACAGGGAGAGAGAACAGGACAGGGAGAGAGAACAGGACAGAGAGAGAGAACAGGACAGAGAGAGAGAACAGGACAGAGAGAGAGAGAGAACAGGACAGAGAGAGGACAGGACAGGGAGAGAGAACAGGACAGGGAGAGAGAACAGGACAGGGAAAGAGAACAGGACAGAGAGAGAGAACAGGACAGAGAGAGAGAACAGGACAGAGAGAGAGAGAACAGGACAGAGAGAGAGAACAGGACAGAGAGAGAGAACAGGACAGAGAGAGAGAGAGAGAACAGGACAGAGAGAGAGAGAGAACAGGACAGAGAGAGAGAACAGGACAGAGAGAGAGAGAAGAGGACAGAAAGAGAGAACAGGACAGAGAGAGAGAGAGAGAACAGGACAGAGAGAGAGAGAGAACAGGACAGAGAGAGAACAGGACAGAGAGAGAACAGGACAGAGAGAGAGAGAGAGTTAGAACAGGACAGAGAGAGAGAACAGGACAGAGAGAGAGAGAGAGAGAACAGGACAGAGAGAGAACAGGACAGAGAGAGAGAACAGGACAGGGAGAGAGAACAGGACAGGGAGAGAGAACAGGACAGAGAGAGAGAACAGGACAGAGAGAGAGAGAGAGCAGGACAGAGAGAGAGAGAGAGCAGGACAGAGAGAGAGAGAGAGAGAACAGGACAGAGAGAGTGAGAGAGAACAGGACAGAGAGAGAGAGAGAAGAGGACAGAGAGAGAACAGGACAGAGAGAGAGAGAGAGTTAGAACAGGACAGAGAGAGAGAGAGAACAGGACAGAGAGAGAGAGAGAACAGGACAGGGAGAGAGAACAGGACAGGGAGAGAGAACAGGACAGGGAGAGAGAACAGGACAGGGAGAGAGAACAGGACAGAGAGAGAGAACAGGACAGAGAGAGAGAACAGGACAGAGAGAGAGAGAGAACAGGACAGAGAGAGAGAGAGAACAGGACAGAGAGAGAGAGAAGAGGACAGAAAGAGAGAACAGGACAGAGAGAGAGAGAACAGGACAGAGAGAGAGAGAGAGAAGAGGACAGAGAGAGAACAGGACAGAGAGAGAGAGAGAGAGAGTTAGAACAGGACAGAGAGAGAGAGAGAACAGGACAGAGAGAGAGAGAGAGAACAGGACAGAGAGAGAGAGAGAGAACAGGACAGAGAGAGAACAGGACAGAGAGAGAGAGAGAACAGGACAGAGAGAGAGAGAGAGAACAGGACAGAGAGAGAGAACAGGACACCGAGAGAGAGAACAGGACACCGAGAGAGAGAACAGGACACCGAGAGAGAGAACAGGACAGAGAGAGAGAGAGAGAACAGGACAGAGAGAGAGAGAGAACAGGACAGAGAGAGAGAGAGAACAGGACAGAGAGAGAGAGAAGAGGACAGAAAGAGAGAACAGGACAGAGAGAGAGAGAACAGGACAGAGAGAGAGAGAGAGAAGAGGACAGAGAGAGAACAGGACAGAGAGAGAGAGAGAGAGAGTTAGAACAGGACAGAGAGAGAGAGAGAACAGGACAGAGAGAGAGAGAGAGAACAGGACAGAGAGAGAGAGAGAGAACAGGACAGAGAGAGAACAGGACAGAGAGAGAGAGAGAACAGGACAGAGAGAGAGAGAGAGAACAGGACAGAGAGAGAACAGGACAGAGAGAGAGAACAGGACAGGGAGAGAGAACAGGACAGGGAGAGAGAACAGGACAGGGAGAGAGAACAGGACAGGGAGAGAGAACAGGACAGGGAGAGAGAACAGGACAGGGAGAGAGAACAGGACACCGAGAGAGAGAACAGGACAGAGAGAGAGAGAGAACAGGACAGAGAGAGAGAGAGAACAGGACAGAGAGAGAGAGAGAACAGGACAGAGAGAGAGAGAGAACAGGACAGAGAGAGAGAGAGAACAGGACAGAGAGAGAACAGGACAGAGAGAGAGAGAGAGAACAGGACAGGGAGAGAGAACAGGACAGGGAGAGAGAACAGGACAGGGAGAGAGAACAGGACAGGGAAAGAGAACAGGACAGAGAGAGAGAACAGGACACCGAGAGAGAGAACAGGACAGAGAGAGAGAGAGAGAAGAGGACAGAAAGAGAGAACAGGACAGAGAGAGAGAGAGAGAACAGGACAGAGTTAGAACAGGACAGAGAGAGAGAGAGAACAGGACAGAGAGAGAGAGAACAGGACAGAGAGAGAACAGGACAGGGAGAGAGAACAGGACAGGGAGAGAGAACAGGACAGGGAGAGAGAACAGGACAGAGAGAGAGAACAGGACAGAGAGAGAGAACAGGACACCGAGAGAGAGAACAGGACAGAGAGAGAGAGAGAGAACAGGACAGAGAGAGAGAGAGAGAGAACAGGACAGAGAGAGAGAGAGAACAGGACACAGAGAGAGAGAGAACAGGACAGAGAGAGAGAACAGGACAGAGAGAGAGAGAAGAGGACAGAAAGAGAGAACAGGACAGAGAGAGAGAGAGAGAACAGGACAGAGAGAGAGAGAGAACAGGACAGAGAGAGAACAGGACAGAGAGAGAGAGAGAGAGAACAGGACAGAGAGAGAACAGGACAGAGAGAGAGAACAGGACAGGGAGAGAGAACAGGACAGGGAGAGAGAACAGGACAGGGAGAGAGAACAGGACAGAGAGAGAGAACAGGACAGAGAGAGAGAACAGGACAGAGAGAGAGAACAGGACAGAGAGAGAGAACAGGACAGAGAGAGAGAGAGAGCAGGACAGAGAGAGAGAGAGAGAGAGAGAGAGAACAGGACAGAGAGAGAGAGAGAGAACAGGACAGAGAGAGAGAGAGAAGAGGACAGAGAGAGAGAACAGGACAGAGAGAGAGAGAGAGAACAGGACAGAGAGAGAGAGAGAAGAGGACAGAGAGAGAACAGGACAGAGAGAGAGAGAGAGTTAGAACAGGACAGAGAGAGAGAGAGAACAGGACAGGGAGAGAGAGAGAGAACAGGACAGGGAGAGAGAACAGGACAGGGAGAGAGAACAGGACAGGGAGAGAGAACAGGACAGGGAGAGAGAACAGGACAGAGAGAGAGAACAGGACAGAGAGAGAGAACAGGACAGAGAGAGAGAGAGAACAGGACAGAGAGAGGACAGGACAGGGAGAGAGAACAGGACAGGGAGAGAGAACAGGACAGGGAAAGAGAACAGGACAGAGAGAGAGAACAGGACAGAGAGAGAGAGAACAGGACAGAGAGAGAGAACAGGACAGAGAGAGAGAACAGGACAGAGAGAGAGAGAGAGAACAGGACAGAGAGAGAGAGAGAACAGGACAGAGAGAGAGAACAGGACAGAGAGAGAGAGAAGAGGACAGAAAGAGAGAACAGGACAGAGAGAGAGAGAGAGAACAGGACAGAGAGAGAGAGAGAACAGGACAGAGAGAGAACAGGACAGAGAGAGAGAGAGAGTTAGAACAGGACAGAGAGAGAGAACAGGACAGAGAGAGAGAGAGAGAGAACAGGACAGAGAGAGAACAGGACAGAGAGAGAGAACAGGACAGGGAGAGAGAACAGGACAGGGAGAGAGAACAGGACAGAGAGAGAGAACAGGACAGAGAGAGAGAGAGAGCAGGACAGAGAGAGAGAGAGAGCAGGACAGAGAGAGAGAGAGAGAGAGAACAGGACAGAGAGAGTGAGAGAGAACAGGACAGAGAGAGAGAGAGAAGAGGACAGAGAGAGAACAGGACAGAGAGAGAGAGAGAGTTAGAACAGGACAGAGAGAGAGAGAGAACAGGACAGAGAGAGAGAGAGAACAGGACAGGGAGAGAGAACAGGACAGGGAGAGAGAACAGGACAGGGAGAGAGAACAGGACAGGGAGAGAGAACAGGACAGAGAGAGAGAACAGGACACCGAGAGAGAGAACAGGACACCGAGAGAGAGAACAGGACAGAGAGAGAGAGAGAACAGGACAGAGAGAGAGAGAAGAGGACAGAAAGAGAGAACAGGACAGAGAGAGAGAGAACAGGACAGAGAGAGAGAGAGAGAAGAGGACAGAGAGAGAACAGGACAGAGAGAGAGAGAGAGAGTTAGAACAGGACAGAGAGAGAGAGAGAGAACAGGACA
This sequence comes from Chiloscyllium plagiosum, assembly GCF_037043375.1. Taxonomy (NCBI): domain Eukaryota; kingdom Metazoa; phylum Chordata; class Chondrichthyes; order Orectolobiformes; family Hemiscylliidae; genus Chiloscyllium; species Chiloscyllium plagiosum. The sequence continues at coordinate 1,745,822 of NW_028270184.1, forward strand.
GAGAGAGAGAGAGAGAACAGGACAGAGAGAGAGAGAGAGAACAGGACAGAGAGAGAACAGGACAGAGAGAGAGAGAGAACAGGACAGAGAGAGAGAGAGAGAACAGGACAGAGAGAGAGAACAGGACACCGAGAGAGAGAACAGGACACCGAGAGAGAGAACAGGACACCGAGAGAGAGAACAGGACAGAGAGAGAGAGAGAGAACAGGACAGAGAGAGAGAGAGAACAGGACAGAGAGAGAGAGAAGAGGACAGAAAGAGAGAACAGGACAGAGAGAGAGAGAACAGGACAGAGAGAGAGAGAGAGAAGAGGACAGAGAGAGAACAGGACAGAGAGAGAGAGAGAGAGAGTTAGAACAGGACAGAGAGAGAGAGAGAGAACAGGACAGAGAGAGAGAGAGAGAACAGGACAGAGAGAGAGAGAGAACAGGACAGAGAGAGAGAGAGAGAACAGGACAGAGAGAGAACAGGACAGAGAGAGAGAACAGGACAGGGAGAGAGAACAGGACAGGGAGAGAGAACAGGACAGGGAGAGAGAACAGGACAGAAAGAGAGAACAGGACAGAGAGAGAGAGAGAACAGGACAGAGAGAGAGAGAGAACAGGACAGAGAGAGAGAGAGAACAGGACAGAGAGAGAGAGAGAACAGGACAGAGAGAGAGAGAGAACAGGACAGAGAGAGAACAGGACAGAGAGAGAGAGAGAACAGGACAGGGAGAGAGAACAGGACAGGGAGAGAGAACAGGACAGGGAGAGAGAACAGGACAGGGAGAGAGAACAGGACAGGGAAAGAGAACAGGACAGAGAGAGAGAACAGGACACCGAGAGAGAGAACAGGACAGAGAGAGAGAGAGAGAAGAGGACAGAAAGAGAGAACAGGACAGAGAGAGAGAGAGAGAAAACAGGACAGAGTTAGAACAGGACAGAGAGAGAGAGAGAACAGGACAGAGAGAGAGAGAACAGGACAGAGAGAGAACAGGACAGGGAGAGAGAACAGGACAGGGAGAGAGAACAGGACAGGGAGAGAGAACAGGACACCGAGAGAGAGAACAGGACAGAGAGAGAGAGAGAACAGGACAGAGAGAGAGAGAGAGAGAACAGGACAGAGAGAGAGAGAGAACAGGACACAGAGAGAGAGAGAACAGGACAGAGAGAGAGAACAGGACAGAGAGAGAGAGAAGAGGACAGAAAGAGAGAACAGGACAGAGAGAGAGAGAGAGAACAGGACAGAGAGAGAGAGAGAACAGGACAGAGAGAGAACAGGACAGAGAGAGAGAGAGAGAGAACAGGACAGAGAGAGAACAGGACAGAGAGAGAGAGAGAGAGAACAGGACAGAGAGAGAACAGGACAGAGAGAGAGAACAGGACAGGGAGAGAGAACAGGACAGGGAGAGAGAACAGGACAGAGAGAGAGAACAGGACAGAGAGAGAGAACAGGACAGAGAGAGAGAACAGGACAGAGAGAGAGAACAGGACAGAGAGAGAGAGAGAGCAGGACAGAGAGAGAGAGAGAGAGAGAGAGAGAACAGGACAGAGAGAGTGAGAGAGAACAGGACCCAGAGAGAGAGAGAACAGGACAGAGAGAGAGAACAGGACAGAGAGAGAGAGAGAGAACAGGACAGAGAGAGAGAGAGAAGAGGACAGAGAGAGAACAGGACAGAGAGAGAGAGAGAGTTAGAACAGGACAGAGAGAGAGAGAGAACAGGACAGGGAGAGAGAGAGAGAACAGGACAGGGAGAGAGAACAGGACAGGGAGAGAGAACAGGACAGGGAGAGAGAACAGGACAGGGAGAGAGAACAGGACAGGGAGAGAGAACAGGACAGAGAGAGAGAACAGGACACCGAGAGAGAGAACAGGACACCGAGAGAGAGAACAGGACACCGAGAGAGAGAACAGGACAGAGAGAGAGAGAGAGAACAGGACAGAGAGAGAGAGAGAACAGGACAGAGAGAGAGAGAGAAGAGGACAGAAAGAGAGAACAGGACAGAGAGAGAGAGAACAGGACAGAGAGAGAGAGAGAGAAGAGGACAGAGAGAGAACAGGACAGAGAGAGAGAGAGAACAGGACAGAGAGAGAGAGAGAGAACAGGACAGAGAGAGAACAGGACAGAGAGAGAGAGAGAACAGGACAGAGAGAGAGAGAGAGAACAGGACAGAGAGAGAACAGGACAGAGAGAGAGAACAGGACAGGGAGAGAGAACAGGACAGGGAGAGAGAACAGGACAGGGAGAGAGAACAGGACAGGGAGAGAGAACAGGACAGAGAGAGAGAACAGGACAGAGAGAGAGAGAGAACAGGACAGAGAGAGAGAGAGAACAGGACAGAGAGAGAACAGGACAGGGAGAGAGAACAGGACAGGGAGAGAGAACAGGACAGGGAGAGAGAACAGGACAGAGAGAGAGAACAGGACAGAGAGAGAGAACAGGACAGAGAGAGAGAACAGGACAGAGAGAGAGAACAGGACAGAGAGAGAGAACAGGACAGAGAGAGAGAGAGAACAGGACAGAGAGAGAGAGAGAACAGGACAGAGAGAGAGAGAGAACAGGACAGAGAGAGAGAGAGAACAGGACAGGGAGAGAGAACAGGACAGGGAGAGAGAACAGGACAGGGAAAGAGAACAGGACAGAGAGAGAGAACAGGACAGAGAGAGAGAACAGGACACCGAGAGAGAGAACAGGACAGAGAGAGAGAGAGAGAAGAGGACAGAAAGAGAGAACAGGACAGAGAGAGAGAGAACAGGACAGAGAGAGAGAGAGAGAAGAGGACAGAGTTAGAACAGGACAGAGAGAGAGAGAGAACAGGACAGAGAGAGAGAGAGAGAACAGGACAGGGAGAGAGAACAGGACAGGGAGAGAGAACAGGACAGGGAGAGAGAACAGGACAGGGAGAGAGAACAGGACAGAGAGAGAGAACAGGACAGAGAGAGAGAGAACAGGACAGAGAGAGAGAGAGAGAACAGGACAGAGAGAGAGAACAGGACAGAGAGAGAGAGAACAGGACAGAGAGAGAGAACAGGACAGAGAGAGAGGACAGAGAGAGAGAACAGGACAGAGAGAGAGAGAACAGGACAGAGAGAGAGAACAGGACAGGGAGAGAGAACAGGACAGGGAGAGAGAACAGGACAGGGAGAGAGAACAGGACAGAGAGAGAGAGAACAGGACAGAGAGAGAGAACAGGACAGAGAGAGAGAACAGGACAGAGAGAGAGAACAGGACAGAGAGAGAGAACAGGACACCGAGAGAGAGAACAGGACAGAGAGAGAGAGAGAGAACAGGACAGAGAGAGAGAGAAGAGGACAGAGAGAGAGAACAGGACAGAGAGAGAGAACAGGACAGAGAGAGAGAGAAGAGGACAGAGAGAGAGAACAGGACAGAGAGAGAGAGAGAGAAGAGGACAGAGAGAGAGAGAGAGAAGAGGACAGAGAGAGAACAGGACAGAGAGAGAGAGAGTTAGAACAGGACAGAGAGAGAGAGAGAACAGGACAGAGAGAGAGAGAGAGAGAGAGAGAACAGGACAGAGAGAGAGAACAGGACAGGGAGAGAGAACAGGACAGGGAGAGAGAACAGGACAGGGAGAGAGAACAGGACAGGGAGAGAGAACAGGACAGGGAGAGAGAACAGGACAGGGAGAGAGAACAGGACAGAGAGAGAGAACAGGACAGAGAGAGAGAGAGAGAGAGAGAGCAGGACAGAGAGAGAGAGAGAGAGAGAGAACAGGACAGAGAGAGAGAGAGAGAACAGGACAGAGAGAGAGAGAGGGAACAGGACAGAAAGAGAGAACAGGACAGAGAGAGAGAGAGAGAACAGGACAGAGAGAGAGAACAGGACAGAGAGAGAGAGAGAGTTAGAACAGGACAGAGAGAGAGAGAGAGAAAACAGGACAGAGAGAGAACAGGACAGGGAGAGAGAACAGGACAGGGAGAGAGAACAGGACAGGGAGAGAGAACAGGACAGGGAGAGAGAACAGGACAGGGAGAGAGAACAGGACAGAGAGAGAGAACAGGACAGAGAGAGAGAACAGGACACCGAGAGAGAGAACAGGACAGAGAGAGAGAGAGAGAACAGGACAGAGAGAGAGAGAGAACAGGACAGAGAGAGAGAACAGGACAGAGAGAGAGAGAAGAGGACAGAAAGAGAGAACAGGACAGAGAGAGAGAGAGTACAGGACAGAGAGAGAGAGAGAGAAGAGGACAGAGAGAGAACAGGACAGGGAGAGAGAGAGAGTTAGAACAGGACAGAGAGAGAGAGAGAACAGGACAGAGAGAGAGAGAGAGAGAACAGGACAGAGAGAGAACAGGACAGGGAGAGAGAACAGGACAGGGAGAGAGAACAGGACAGAGAGAGAGAACAGGACAGGGAGAGAGAACAGGACAGGGAGAGAGAACAGGACAGAGAGAGAGAACAGGACAGGGAGAGAGAACAGGACAGGGAGAGAGAACAGGACAGAGAGAGAGAACAGGACAGAGAGAGAGAACAGGACAGAGAGAGAGAACAGGACAGAGAGAGAGAGAGAACAGGACAGAGAGAGAGAGAACAGGACAGAGAGAGAGAGAGAACAGGACAGAGAGAGAACAGGACAGGGAGAGAGAACAGGACAGGGAGAGAGAACAGGACAGGGAAAGAGAACAGGACAGAGAACAGGACAGAGAGAGAGAACAGGACAGAGAGAGAGAACAGGACAGAGAGAGAGAACAGGACACCGAGAGATAGAACAGGACAGAGAGAGAGAGAGAGAACAGGACAGAGAGAGAGAGAGAGAACAGGACAGAGAGAGAGAACAGGACAGAGAGAGAGAGAAGAGGACAGAGAGAGAGAGTAGAGGACAGAAAGAGAGAACAGGACAGTGAGAGAGAGAGAGAACAGGTCAGAGAGAGCGAGAGAGAAGAGGACAGAGAGAGAACAGGACAGAGAGAGAGAGAGAGTTAGAACAGGACAGAGAGAGAGAGAGAACAGGACAGAGAGAGAGAGAGAGAGAACAGGACAGAGAGAGAGAACAGGACAGGGAGAGAGAACAGGACAGGGAGAGAGAACAGGACAGAGAGAGAGAACAGGACAGGGAGAGAGAACAGGACAGAGAGAGAGAACAGGACAGAGAGAGAGAGAACAGGACAGAGAGAGAGAGAACAGGACAGAGAGAGAGAACAGGACAGAGAGAGAGAGAGAACAGGACAGAGAGAGAGAGAGAACAGGACAGAGAGAGAACAGGACAGAGAGAGAGAACAGGACAGAGAGAGAGAACAGGACAGAGAGAGAGAACAGGACAGAGAGAGAACAGGACAGAGAGAGAGAGAGAGAGAGAATGTCCACAGTCCACACAGACCGTCCTTCCTCACTGAGGTCAGTAATCTATAGGAGATTAAGGCCCAGCATCACCACAGAAGTGAAATCTTTTATCAAAGTATGCAGATTTCCTCCATGGGGCTGTGTTTTTAGGAGGAGAAAGTGAGGTCTGCAGATGCTGGAGATCAAAGTTGAAACTTTATTGCTGGAACAGCACAGCAGGTCAGGCAGCATCCAGGGAACAGGAGATTCGACGTTTCGGGCACAGGCCCTTCTTCAGGAATGAGCAGAGAGTGTTCAGCAGGAGAAGATAAAAGGTAGGGAGGAGGGACTTGGAGGAGGGGAGTTGGAAATGTGATAGGTGGAAAGAGGTCAAGGTGAGGGTGATAGGTCGGAGTAGGATGGAGGCGGAGAGGTCAAGAAGACGACTGCAGGTCAGGAAGGCGGTGCCGGGCTGGAGGGATTCGGCTGAGACAAGGTGGGGGGAGGGGGGATGAAGAAACTGGTGAAGTCCAAGTTCATCCCCTGCGGTTGGAGGGTTCCCAGTCGGAAGATAAGACGCTCCTCCTCCGACCGTCGGGTTGTTGTGGTTTGGCGGTGGATGAGTCCAATGACCTGCATATCCTCGGTGGAGTGGGAGGGGGAGTTGAAATGCTGTGCTACAGGTTGGTTGGGTTGGTTCGTCCGGGTGGCCCAGAGGTGCTCTCTGAATCGCTCCGCAAGTAGGCGGCCTGTCTCCCCAATATAGAGGAGGCCACACCGGCTGCAGCGGTGTTTTTAGACCCGGTGACAGAGAGCAGAGAGCTGGCCTCTGCTCTGTACCAGGGGAACTAGTTATTATGAATTAATAGATTCAAGCCACAGGTATATGAGAATTAATTATCACTATGTAACTCTCCCAGTTCAAACCCTAATCCCCTTTTCAACCATCCCCCACTCCCAACCTGACACACACACACACAATCATACACTCTCCCACATTCACACACCTGTGCTCACGCTAACACACACTCATAAATGCATTCTCACACACAAACATTGACATAGACACTAAAAGATATTGGTGTTATGGATAGGGGGGTAAACTGGGGGAGCAGTACTGGGGCCCTGCCCTCAGGGTTCTCTGTGAAGATTGTTCTGTTTGCCAGGGGTCGCTGGTTTTCAATCTCCCTTCTCCAGGTCCCAGGAGGCACAGGCCAACTGGTACATTCACTGCAAAGTCTCTCTGGTCCTGTTTAAAGCCAAAGCTTACAACAACTGGTGAGGGATAATAAAACGGTTCTCTTCAGGTTGTCGGTATGTTACTGGAGAGAAAGACACACCACCTTCCCCTTCCTGAGATCCCAAGGCTTCTGGGAGGATCGTTCACACCCACAAGCGATTCAACTTTCCAGGAGCCAATCAGATCACTGTTGTCAGGCTGAGAGCCTTTGTCATCCACAATTGGAGTCAGCCCCACCTACCAATCAGCTACTTGTTACTGGCCGAACCTCACTCTGCCGACGAAACAAGGAGATGATTTGTGAAATATACTTTTCAGCTGCACCGTTTGACAATTTCCCTAAAAATGATAAAGGCGAAGAGAATGAGGCTGAGACAGTGAGAGAATCCTCTCGAGCAGGACTGTAACAAATTTGGAATTGAAAGGATTTTTACAAAACTAGCCTGCTCAGGAATGGAACCAGAGTCAACGACGGTGGGGGGGGGGGGTTACAATCTGCAAGACAAAATCTTAATGAAGAAATGAAGACCACCTGAAATAGCAGAGGACAGGGAGGGGGCAGTGGGCACGGGGCACAGTGCCATCTGATCATCATAATGAAATATTCCAATTCCAGTGGCAGGTCACTTTGAGATTAGCAAAGCACTGACTGAAACATTGACACATTTATAAGATCGCAGAAAGATATCATCATGTTTTACCCGACATGCAATACATCTCCCTGAAACCCCCCAATTAACCCCGCACCTTCAATCCAAACCTGAAGTGCTTGCTGTAGGACTGAGTGGACAAGGGTCTGAAGCCACATGGTTATACTCAAACAGCTGAGGTTCAGTGCTCTGAAGGCTCACGATTTCAAATGAACCTGTTGGCTGATAACCTGGTGTTGTGTGATTTAGAGTCATAGAGACGTACAGCACGGAAACAGACCCTTCGGTCCAACCCGTCCATGCTGACCCAGATATCCCAACCCAATCTAGTCCCACCTGCCAGCACCCGGCCCATGTCCCTCCAAACCCTTCCTATTCATATACCCATCCAGATGCCTCTTAAATGTTGCAATTGTACCAGCCTCCACCACTTCCTCTGGCAGCTCATTCCATACACGTACCACCCTCTGGGTGAAAAGGTTGCCCCTTAGGTCTCTTTCATATCTTTTCCCTCTCACCCTAAACCTATGACCTCTAGTTCTGGACTCCCTGACCCCAGGGAAAAGACTTTGCCTATTTACCATATCCATGCCCCTCATGATTTTGTAAACCTCTATAAGGTCACCTCTCAGCCTCCGACGCTCCAGGGAAAACAGCCCCAGCCTGTTCAGCCTCTCCCTATAGCTCAGATCCTCCAACCCTGGCAACATCCTTGTAAATCTTTTCTGAACCCTTTCAAGTTTCACAACATCTTTCCGATAGGAAGGAGACCAGAATTGCACGCAATATTCCAACAGTGGCCTATCCAATGTCCTGTACAGCTGCAACATGACCTCCCAACTCCTGTACTCAATACTCTGACCAATAAAGGAAAGCATACCAAACGCCTTCTTCACTATCCTATCTACCTGCGACTCCACTTTCAAGGAGCTATGAACCTGCACTCCAAGGTCTCTTTGTTCAGCAACACTCCCTAGGACCCTACCATTAAGTGTATAAGTCCTGCTAAGATTTGCTTTCCCAAAATCACATTTTTGGATCATTGGATCTTTTCTGGGGTAGAAGTGACCTGTACAAGAAGGACGGATCGTACCTGAGTTGGAAGGGAACTAATATACTTCCCGTGTGGACAATGACCTCCTGCTGGCCCCTCTCCCCCGTGAGAACATTCTGCACCCTCTCTGAGACATCCTTGATCCTAGCACCAGGGAAGCAACACACCATGCTGGTTTTTTGCTGCTGGCCACAGAAACGTCTGTCTGTACCTCGGACTAGAGAGTACCCTAACACAATCGATCACTTGGAACCCGACGCACCTCTGATTACAATAGAGCCAGTCTCAATACCAGAAACTTGGCTGTTCGTGCTATGTTCCCCTGAGAATCCATCACCCCCTACATTTTCCAGAACAGCATATTGTTTGAAATGGGGATAGCCACAGAAGACTCCTGCACCACCTACCTACCTCTCTTACCTTTCCTGGAGTTAACCCATCTATGTGACTGTATCTAAGACTTTCCCCCCTTCCTGTCATCCATCAATTCCCCTTGCTCTTGTAAATTCCTCATTGCCTCGAACAGCCTCTCCAACTGATCCATTCGATCTGATAGGATTCGCAACCAACAGCATTCATTGCAGATAACCTGCAAATTCAGTAACCCGTAAACTCTCCCTAAACTCCCACATCCAACAAGAAGAACATATCAATGTACTAAAGGCCATTTTTGCTCCTTCAAAATCTACATACCCAGAAAATAGCACTGTCTTATTCCTCTACAAACACTGCTCCAGGTTAAATGAATACTTATGGCTTATATATTAAGTTTAATCAAGAGACATATCTCAATAAAACATATAATCAAGAAAGAACTCACTCTACTCACTACTACAGACTTACTGTAAGGCCACACTTAAACTATTCCCTGATCTGTTCCTGTGCTGTGACCTGTGCTGTGACCTTTCCCAAACAGGTTCCTCCAGGATCAGTTGTGAATTTCACTGTTCATTTTCCCAGACGCAGTCCGATGTCCAGCATTACATGAATTCAAACAGCAAAGGCAGTGTGTGTTGGTGAGCGTGTGTGTGTCAGTGAGTAGTGTGTGTGTGTCAGTGAGTGTGTGTGTTAGAGTACATGTTAGTGAGTGTGTGTGTGTCAGTGTGTTAGTGTATGTGTTTGAATGTGTGTGTGTTTGTGTGTATGTTACATTGTGTTAGTGAGTGTGTGTTAGAGAGTGTGTGTGTTTGAGAGTGTGTGTGTGCTAGAGTGTATGTGTGGATGTTAGTGAGTGTGCATAGATTAGAGTGAATGAGTATGTGTGTTAGAGTGTGTGTGTATGTATGTTAGTAAGTGTGTGTATGTTAGTGAGTGTGTGGGGATTAAAGTGAGTGTGTGTTAGAGTGTGTGAGTGTGTATGTTAGTGAGTGTGTGTGTTAGAGTGTGTGTGTATGTATGTTAGTGATGTGTGTATGTTAGTGAGTGTGTGTATGTGGATTAGAGTGAGTGTGTGTGTAAGAGTGTGTGAGTGTGTATGTTAGTAAGTGTGTGTATGTTAGTGAGTGTGCATGGATTAGAGTGAGTGTGTGTGTGTTAGAGTGTGTGAGTATGTATGTTAGTGAGTATGTGTGTTAGAGAGTGTGTGTTAGAGTGTGCGTGTGTTAGAGTGTGAGTGTGTATGTTAGTGAGTGTGTATGTTAGTGAGTGTGTGTTAGAGTGTGTGTATGTATGTTAGTGTGTATGTTAGTGAGTGTGCATGGATTAGAGTGTATGTGTGTATTAGAGTGTGTGTGTGTTAGTGGTGTGTGTATGTTAGTGAGTGTGTGTTAGAGTGTGTATATTTGTGAGTGTGTGTATGTTAGTGAGTGTGTGTGTGTTAGAGTGTATATATGTATGTTAGTGAGTGTGTGTATGTTAGTGAGTGTGTGTGTTAAAGTGTGTGTGTATGTATGTTAGTGAGTGTGTGTGGATTAGAGTGTGTGTGTGTTAGTGGTGTGTGTATGTTAGTGGTGTGTGTATGTTAGTGAGTATGTGTGTTAGAGTGTGTGAGTGTGTATGTTAGTGAGCGTGGGTGTTAGAGTGTGCGTGTATATTAGTGAGTGTGTGCTAGAGGGCATAGGTTTAGGGTGAGATGGGAAAAAAGGGGCAACTTTTTCACACAGAGGGTGGTACGTGTATGGAATGAGCTGCCAGAGGAAGTGGTGGAGGCTGGTACAATTACAACAGTTAAGAGGCATTTGGATGGGTATATGAATAGGAAGGGTTTGGAGGGATATGGGCCGGGTGCTGGCAGGTGGGACTAGATTGGGTTGGGATACCTGGTCGGCATGGACGGGTTGGACCGAAGGGTCTGTTTCCATGCTGTACATCTCTATGACTCTAGGTTAGTGAGTGCATGTGGATTAGAGTGAGTGTCTGTGTTAGGGGGTGTGTGTGTGAGTGTTAGAGTGTTTGTGTGTTAGAGTGTGTGTTAGTGACTAAGTGTGTGACTAAGTGTGTTAGTGAGTGTGTGTTAGGATGTACGTGTGTTAGCGTGTTAGTGTGTGTGTTAGAGACTGTGTGTTAGTGACTAAGTGTTTGTTAGTGACTAAGTGTGTTAATGAGTGTGTGTTAGCATGTGCGTGTTAGAGACTTGTGTGTGTTTGAGACTGTATTCAAATGTGCGTGTGTTAGAGCGTTTGTTAGATAGTGTGTTAGAGTGTGTTAGTGAGTGCGTGTGTTAGTGTATGTGAATGTGTGTTAGAGTGTGTGTTGGCGTGTGTGTGTTTTTAGTGAGTGTGTGTTAGTGGTGTGTGTGTTAGTGTGTGTGTTTTTAGTGAATGTGCATTATTGTTTGTGTTAGAGTGTGTATGTTAGAATGTGTGTTAGCAAGTGTGTGTTAGATTGTGTGTTAGTGTGTTAGATTGTGTGTGTGTTAGTGAGTGCGAGTATGCGCGTGTGTTTTAGTGAGTGTGTGTATTAATGTGTGTGTGTTCGGAGTGAGTGTGTGTTAGATTTGTGTGTATGTGTGTTAGTGAGTGTGTATATTAGAGTGTCTATTAGAGTGTGTTTTAGTGAGTGTGTGTTAGAGTATGTTAGAGGGAGTGTGTGTGTGGTAGAGTGTGAGTGTGTTACTGTGAGTGTGTTAGAGGGAGTGAGTGTGAGTGTTAGTGAGTGTGTGTATTAGAGTGTGAATGTGTGTGTTAGAGTGAGTGTGTGTTAGAGTGTGTTAGAAGGAGTGTGTGTGTTAGAGGGAGTGTGTATTAGAGTGAATGTGTGTGTTAGAGTGTGTGTGTATTAGTGAGTGTGTGTGTGTTAGTGAGTGTGTGTGTATCAGTGAGTGTGTGTGTGTTCGTGAGTATGTGTTAAGAGTGTGAGTGTGTTAGAGGGAGCGTGTGTGCGTTAGTGTGTATATATATGTTAGAGTGAGTGTGCATTAGAGTGTATGCGCATTAGAGTGTGTGTTAGAGTGTGCGTGTGTTAGTGAGTGTGTTAGAGTGCGAGTGTGTGTGTGTGTGTGTTGGTGAGTGTGTGTGTTGGTGAGTGTGTGTGTTAGTGTGTGTGTGTGTTGGTGAGTGTGTTGTGTTAGAGTTAGTGTGTGTGTTAAAGCGAGTGTGTGTGTTAGAGTGTCTGTTAGTGTGTGTTGTGTTAGAGTATGAGTGTGTGCACGTGTTAGTGAGTGTGTGTCTGTTAGAGTGAGTGTGTGTTAGTGTGTGTGTTAGAGTGTGTGTGTTAATTAGTGTGCGTGTTAGAGAAAGTGTGCGCGTGCGTTAATGAGTGTGCGCATTAGTGAGTTTGTGTAAATGTGTGTGTGTGTTAGAGTGCATGTGATTGTATGTGTGTATGTGATAGTGAGTGTGTGTGTGTTAGAGTAAGTGTGTGTGTTAGAGCAAGTGTGAGTGCGTGTGTTAGAGTGCATGTGAGTGTGTGTGTGTGTTTTAATGAGTGCATGTGTGTGTTAGTGAGTGTGGGGGGTGTTTTGTGTGTGTGTTAGAGTGAGTGTGAGTGTATGTGTTAGCATGTGTGTGTGGGTGTTTTGTGTGTTAGTGCGTGAGTGTATTAGTGAGTGTGTTAGTGTTTGTGTTTTAGCGAGTATGTGTGTGTGTTAGTGTGTGTGTGTTAATGTGTGCGTATTAGTGAGCATGTTAGTGCATGTGTGTGAGTGAGTGTGAGTGTGTGTGTTAGTGTGAGTGTGTGTGAGTGTGAATATGTGTGTGAGGGTGTGTGTGTTAGTGTAAGGGTGAGTGTGCATGTGTGTGTCAGTGTGAGTGTGTTAGTGTGAGTGTGTGTGTTAGTATGAGGGTGTGTGTCTGTTAGTGAGGGCGTGTGTTGGTGTGTGTGTGTTAGTGAGGATGTGTGCGTGAGTGTGGGTGTGTGTTAGTGAGGGTGTGTGGTAGTGAGTGTGTGTGTTAGTGAGAGCATGTGTTGGTGTGTGCATATTAGTGAAGATGTGTGCGTGTGAGTGTGTGTTAGTGAGGGTATGTGAGTGTGCATATTAGTGAGGGTGTGTGTTAGTGAGGGTGTGTGTGTGTTAGTGAGGATGTGTGCATGTGAGTGTGTGTGTGTTAGTGAGGGTGTGTGAGAGTGTGTGTGTTAGTGAGTGTGTGAGTTAGTGAGTGTGTGAGTGTTAGTGAGGGGGTGTGTGCGTTAGTGAGGGTGTGCGTGTGTGTGTGTGTTAGTGAAGATGTGTGTGAGTGAGTGTGTGTGTATGTTAGTGAGGGTGTGTGTTAGTGAGGGTGTGTGTTAGTGATGGGGTGTGTGTGTTATTGAGGGTGTGCGTGTGTGTGTTAGTGAGGGTGTGTGTTGGTGTGTGTGTGTTGGTGTGTGTGTGTTGGTGTGTGTGTGTTGGTGTGTGTGTGTTGGTGAGGGTGTGTTGGTGAGGGTGTGTTGGTGAGGGTGTGTGTTGGTGAGGGTGTGTGTTGGTGAGGGTGTGTGTTGATGTGTGTGTGTGTTAGTGAGGGTGTGTGTGTGTGTTGGTGTGTGTGTGTTAGTGAGGGCGTGTGTTGGTGTGTCTGTGTTGGTGTGTGCGCGTTAGTGAGGGTGTGTGTTGGTGTGTGTGTGTTAGTGAGTGTGTGTTAGTGAGGGTGTGTGTGTAAGTGTGATAGTGAGGATGTGTGTGTTGGTGAGTGTGTGTTAGTGAGGGTGTGTGTTGGTGAGTGTGTGTTAGTGAAGGTGTGTGTTGGTGAGGGTGTGTGTTGGTGTGTGAGTGTTGGTGAGTGTGTTAGCGATGGTGTGTGTGTTGGTGTGTGTGTGTTAGTGAGGCTGTGTGTTGGTATGTGTGTGTTAGTGAGGGTGTGTGTGTTAGTGAGTGTGTGTGTTGGTGTGTGTGTTAGTGAGGGTGTGTGTTGGTGTGTGTTAGTGAGGGTGTGTGTATTGGTGAATGTCTGTTAGTGAGTGTGTGTGTTGGTGTGTGTGTAAATGTGAGTGTGTGTTAGTGAGGGTGTGTGTTAATGAGAGTGTGTGTTAGTGAGGGTGTGTGTTGGTGAGTGTGTGTTAGTGAGGGTGTGCGTTGGTGTGTGTGTGTGTTGGTGAGTGTGAGAGAGTGTGAGTGTGTGTTAGTGAGAGTGTGTGTTGGTGAGTGTGTGTTGGTGAGGGGGTGTGTTGGTGTGTGTGTGTTGGTGAGTGTATGTGTTGGTGAGGGTGTGTGTTGGTGAGGGGGTGTGTTGGTGAGGGGGTGTGTTGGTGAGGGGGTGTGTTGGTGAGGGGGTGTGTTGGTGAGGGTGTGTTGGTGAGTGTGTGTTGGTGTGGGTGTGTGTGTGAGTGTGTGTTAGTGAGTGTGTGTGTTGGTGAGTGTGTGTGTTGGTGTGTGTGTGTTGGTGAGTGTGTGTTGTGAGGGGGTGTGTTGGTGTGTGTGTTGGTGAGGGTGTGTGTTGGTGAGGGGGTGTGTTGGTGAGGGGGTGTGTTGGTGAGGGAGGGTGTGTGTTAGTGAGTGTGTGTGTTGGTGAGTGTGTGTTGGTGAGGGGGTGTTGGTGAGGGGGTGTTGGTGAGGGGGTGTTGGTGAGGGGGTGTTGGTGAGGGGGTGTTGGTGAGTGTGTGTTGGTGAGGGGGTGTGTTGGTGAGGGGGTGTGTTGGTGAGGGGGTGTGTTGGTGAGGGGGTGTGTTGGTGAGGGGGTGTGTTGGTGAGGGGGTGTGTTGGTGAAGGGGGTGTTGGTGAGTGTGTGTTGGTGAGGGGGTGTGTTTATGAGGAGGTGTGTTGGTGAGTGTGTGTTGGTGAGGGGGTGTGTTGGTGAGGGGGTGTGTTGGTGAAGGGGGTGTTGGTGAGTGTGTGTTGGTGAGGGGGTGTGTTTATGAGGAGGTGTGTTGGTGAGTGTGTGTTGGTGAGGGGGTGTGTTGGTGAGGGGGTGTGTTGGTGAGGGGGTGTGTTGGTGAGGGGGTGTGTTGGTGAAGGGGGTGTTGGTGAGTGTGTGTTGGTGAGGGGGTGTGTTTATGAGGAGGTGTGTTGGTGAGTGTGTGTTGGTGAGTGTGTGTTGGTGAGTGTGTGTTGGTGAGTGTGTGTTGGTGAGGGGGTGTGTTGGTGTGTGTTGGTGAGTGTGTGTTGGTGAGTGTGTGTTGGTGAGTGTGTGTTGGTGAGGGGGTGTGTTTATGAGGAGGTGTGTTGGTGAGTGTGTGTTGGTGAGGGGGTGTTGGTGTGTGTTGGTGAGGGGGTGTTGGTGTGTGTTGGTGAGGGGGTGTTGGTGAAGGGGGTGTTGGTGAGGGGGTGTTGGTGAGGGGGGTGTTGGTGTGTGTTGGTGAGGGGGTGTTGGTGAAGGGGGTGTTGGTGAAGGGGGTGTTGGTGAAGGGGGTGTTGGTGAGGGGGTGTTGGTGAGGGGGTGTTGGTGAAGGGGGTGTTGGTGAAGGGGGTGTTGGTGAGGGGGTGTTGGTGAGGGGGTGTTGGTGAAGGGGGTGTTGGTGAAGGGGGTGTTGGTGAGGGGGTGTTGGTGTGTGTTGGTGAGGGGGTGTTGGTGAGGGGGTGTTGGTGTGTGTTGGTGAGGGGGTGTTGGTGAGGGGGTGTTGGTGAGGGGGGTGTTGGTGTGTGTTGGTGAGGGGGTGTTGGTGAAGGGGGTGTTGGTGAGGGGGTGTTGGTGAAGGGGGTGTTGGTGAGGGGGTGTTGGTGAGGGGGGTGTTGGTGTGTGTTGGTGAGGGGGTGTTGGTGAGGGGGGTGTTGGTGAAGGGGGTGTTGGTGAAGGGGGTGTTGGTGAAGGGGGTGTTGGTGAGGGGGTGTTGGTGTGTGTTGGTGAAGGGGGTGTTGGTGAGGGGGTGTTGGTGAGGGGGTGTTGGTGAAGGGGGTGTTGGTGAAGGGGGTGTTGGTGAGGGGGTGTTGGTGTGTGTTGGTGAGGGGGTGTTGGTGAGGGGGTGTTGGTGTGTGTTGGTGAGGGGGTGTTGGTGAGGGGGTGTTGGTGAGGGGGGTGTTGGTGTGTGTTGGTGAGGGGGTGTTGGTGAAGGGGGTGTTGGTGAGGGGGTGTTGGTGAAGGGGGTGTTGGTGAGGGGGTGTTGGTGAGGGGGGTGTTGGTGTGTGTTGGTGAGGGGGTGTTGGTGAGGGGGGTGTTGGTGAGGGGGGTGTTGGTGAAGGGGGTGTTGGTGAAGGGGGTGTTGGTGAAGGGGGTGTTGGTGAAGGGGGTGTTGGTGAGGGGGTGTTGGTGAGGGGGTGTTGGTGTGTGTTGGTGAAGGGGGTGTTGGTGAGGGGGTGTTGGTGAGGGGGTGTTGGTGAGGGGGTGTTGGTGTGTGTTGGTGAGGGGGTGTTGGTGAGGGGGTGTTGGTGAAGGGGGTGTTGGTGAGGGGGTGTTGGTGAGGGGGTGTTGGTGAGGGGGTGTTGGTGTGTGTTGGTGAGGGGGTGTTGGTGTGTGTTGGTGAGGGGGTGTTGGTGAGGGGGTGTTGGTGAGGGGGTGTTGGTGTGTGTTGGTGAGGGGGTGTTGGTGTGTGTTGGTGAGGGGGTGTTGGTGAGGGGGTGTTGGTGAGGGGGTGTTGGTGTGTGTTGGTGAGGGGGTGTTGGTGAGGGGGTGTTGGTGTGTGTTGGTGAGGGGGTGTTGGTGAGGGGGTGTTGGTGTGTGTTGGTGAGGGGGTGTTGGTGAGGGGGTGTTGGTGAGGGGGTGTTGGTGTGTGTTGGTGAGGGGGTGTTGGTGAAGGGGGTGTTGGTGAGGGGGTGTTGGTGTGTGTTGGTGAGGGGGTGTTGGTGAGGGGGTGTTGGTGTGTGTTGGTGAGGGGGTGTTGGTGAGGGGGTGTTGGTGAGGGGGTGTTGGTGTGTGTTGGTGAGGGGGTGTTGGTGAAGGGGTGTTGGTGTGTGTTGGTGAGGGGGTGTTGGTGAGGGGGTGTTGGTGTGTGTTGGTGAGGGGGTGTTGGTGAGGGGGTGTTGGTGAAGGGGGTGTTGGTGAAGGGGGTGTTGGTGTGTGTTGGTGAGGGGGTGTTGGTGAGGGGGTGTTGGTGAGTGTTGGTGAGGGGGTGTTGGTGAGGGGGTGTTGGTGTGTGTTGGTGAGGGGGTGTTGGTGAGGGGGTGTTGGTGAAGGGGGTGTTGGTGAGTGTTGGTGAGGGGGTGTTGGTGAAGGGGGTGTTGGTGTGTGTTGGTGAGGGGGTGTTGGTGAGGGGGTGTTGGTGTGTGTTGGTGAGGGGGTGTTGGTGAGGGGGTGTTGGTGAAGGGGGTGTTGGTGAAGGGGGTGTTGGTGTGTGTTGGTGAGGGGGTGTTGGTGAGGGGGTGTTGGTGAGTGTTGGTGAGGGGGTGTTGGTGAAGGGGGTGTTGGTGTGTGTTGGTGAGGGGGTGTTGGTGAAGGGGGTGTTGGTGTGTGTTGGTGAGGGGGTGTTGGTGAGGGGGTGTTGGTGAGGGGGTGTTGGTGTGTGTTGGTGAGGGGGTGTTGGTGAGGGGGTGTTGGTGAAGGGGGTGTTGGTGAAGGGGGTGTTGGTGTGTGTTGGTGAGGGGGTGTTGGTGAGGGGGTGTTGGTGAGGGGGTGTTGGTGAAGGGGGTGTTGGTGTGTGTTGGTGAGGGGGTGTTGGTGAAGGGGGTGTTGGTGTGTGTTGGTGAGGGGGTGTTGGTGAGGGGGTGTTGGTGAGGGGGTGTTGGTGAGGGATGGTGTGTGTTAGTGAGTGTGTGTTGGTGAGTGTGTGTTGGTGAGTGTGTGTCGGTGAGGGTGTGTTGTTTGTACCTGTCAGTCCATCTGTCTCCTGTGGTTAAATGATGGCCATTTCCTGGAGCTGAATTGGTGTCACTTGGAGGGAGGTGATGTGAAGCCCCACCCAGTCCATTGACGCTGCTGCCCTGCACGACCAGCTGCTGTTCACAGCCCACTCAGCACTGGGCATTCCACCTGCCTCACACTGTTCCTGCCACTTCGGCAAATCTACAGGGATTTACATCCACCTCCAGCGACACCGTGTCAGACAGGACAGACTCAATTCCTCAGGTAACAACATTGTGCATTTACCTAGCACCTTTGATGTGATAAAACAAACTCAGGAACATCACTCAGGTAGAATCCCACTCTGAGTCAAGTTGCAGGATCTCAGGGGCAGGCGAGAGATCAGGAAGGTCAGTTTTAAGGAGGGGGTGTAGGGGCTGGAGGGGGTTACAGAGTTAGGGAGGGGTGTAGGGGCTGGAGGGGGTTACAGAGATAGGGAGGGGGTGTAGGGGGTTACAGAGATAGGGAGGGGCTGGAGGGGATGACAGAGATAGGGAGGGGGTGTAGGGGCTGGAGGGGGTTACAGAGATAGGGAGGGGTGTAGGGGCTGGAGGGGGTTACAGAGATAGGGAGGGGGTGTAGGGGGTTACAGAGATAGGGAGGGGCTGGAGGGGGTGACAGAGATAGGGAGGGGGTGTAGGGGCTGGAGGGGGTTACAGAGATAGGGAGGGGGTGTAGGGGCTGGAGGGGGTTACAGAGATAGGGAGGAGGTGTAGGGGCCGGAGGGGGTTACAGAGATAGGGAGGGAGTATAGGGGCTGGAAGGGGTGACAGAGATAGGGAGGGGGAGTAGGGGCTGGAGGGGGTTACAGAGATAGGGAGGGGGAGTAGGGGCTGGAGGGGGTTACAGAGATAGGGAGGGGGTGTAGGGGCCAGAGGGGGTTACAGAGAGAGGGAGGGAGTGTAGGGGCTGGAGAGGGTGACAGAGATAGGGAGGGGGTGACAGAGATAGGGAGGGGGAGTAGGGGCTGGAGGGGGTTACAGAGATAGGGAGGGGGTGTAGGGGCTGGAGGGGGTGACAGAGATAGGGAGGGGGTGTAGGGGCTGGAGGGGGTTACAGAGATAGGGAGGAGGTGTAGGGGCCGGAGGGGGTTACAGAGATAGGGAGGGGGAGTAGGGGCTGGAGGGGGTGACAGAGATAGGGAGGGAGTGTAGGGGCGGAGGGGGTTACAGAGAGAGGGAGGGGCTGTAGGGGAGTTAAAGAGATAGGGAGGGGCTGGAGGGGATGACAGAGATAGGGAGGTGTAGGGGCTGGAGGGGGTGACAGAGATAGGGAGGGGGTGTAGGGGCTGGAGGGGGTGACAGAGATAGGGAGGGGGAGTAGGGGCTGGAGGGGGTTACAGAGATAGGGAGGGGGTGTAGGGGCTGGAGGGGGTTACAGAGATAGGGAGGGAGTGTAGGGGCCGGAGGGGGTTACAGAGAGAGGGAGGGAGTGTAGGGGCTGGAGAGGGTGACAGAGATAAGGAGGGGGTGTAGGGGCTGGAGGGGGTTACAGAGATAGGGAGGGGGAGTAGGGGCTGGAGGGGGTTACAGAGATAGGGAGGGGGTGTAGTGGCTGGAGAAGGTCACAGAGATAGGGAGGGGGTGTGGGGGTTGGAGGGGGTTACAGAGATCGGGAGAGTTTGTGGATATGGAACGTTGGGAAGTGCTCCCATAGCCTTGTGCAGTATTCCCAGTGAGGAGTCAGGGGATTGATGAAGTGATAACAGTGATTTTGTTAAAGATTTATCAGATAATGATCTGATTCAGGATGTACCGACCAGAGAAAGTGCAAAACACGATCAACTCTTGGGAGATAAGGCAGTGCATGTGACTGTGGTGTCAGTGGGGGAGCACTTTGGGGCCCGTGACTATAATTCTATTAGTTTTGAGATAGTGTTGGAAAGGATAGACCAGATCTAAAAGTTAACCTGGAAATCAGGTGCAGTGCGGTGAGTCAGTGGTTAGCACTGCTTCTGCCAGGCACCACTGGAGACCTGGGTTCAGTTGCAGCCTCAGATGATTATCTGCGTGGTTCCACCCCACGTCTCTGTGAGGGTGTGTGTTGGTGAGGGGAGATAGCTTTGGCAAATAGAATTAAGGAGAATCCAAAGGGTTTTTACAAATACATTAAGGACAAAAGGGTGACGAGGGAGAGAATAGGGCCCCTCAAAGATCAGCAAGGCGGCCTTTGTGTGGAGCCACAGGAGACAGGGCAGATACTAAACAAATATTTGGCATCAGCATTTACTGAGAAAAGGACATTAACGGGAGAGAACTTTGGGAAATAATTAGTGAGATCTTCAAAAGTATCAGGTATCTTGAAAATGACAGAAGAGGACATCTTAAAACACAAAGATGGATAAATCCCCAGGGCCTGATCAGGTGTACCCGAGAACTCTGTGGGAAGCTAGAGAAGTGATTGCTGGGCCTCTTGCTGAGATATTTGTATCATCGATAGTCACAGGTGAGGTGCAGGAAAACTGGAGGTTGGCAAACGTGGTGCCACTGTTTAAGAAGGGCGGTAAAGACAAGCCAGGGAACTATAGACCAGTGAGCCTGACCTCGGTGGTGGGCAGGTTGTTGGAGGGAATCCTGAGGGACAGGATGTACATGTATTTGGAAAGGCAAGGACTGATTAGGGATAGTCAACATGGCTTTGTGCGTGGGAAATCACGTCTCAGAAACTTGATTGAGTTTTTTTACAGAAATAACAAAGAAGATTGATGAGGGCAGAGCGGTAGATGTGATCTATATGGACTTCAGCAAGGCATTTGACAAGGTGAGATGAGATTGGATCTCGGGGGAGCTAGCCAAATGGATACAGAACTGGCTCAAAGGTAGAAGACAGAGGGTGGTGGTGGAGGGTTGTTTTTCAGACTGGAGGCCTGTGACCAGTGGAGTGCCACAAGGATCGGTGCTGGGCCCTCTACTTTTTGTCATTTACATAAATAATTTGGACGTGAGCATAAGAGGTACAGTTAGTAAGTTTGCAGATGACACCAAAATTGGAGGTGTAGTGGACAGCGAAGAGGGTTACCTCAGGTTACAACAGGATCTTGATCAGATGGGCCAATGGGCTGAGAAGTGGCAGATGGAGTTTAATTCAGATAAATGTGAGGTGCTGCATTTTGGGAAAGCAAATCTTAGCAGGACTTATACACTTACTGGTAAGGTCCTGGGGAGTGTTGCTGAACAAAGAGACCTTGGAGTGCAGGTTCATTGCTCCTTGAAAGTGGAGTCACAGGTAGATAGGATAGTGAAGAAGGCGTTTGGTATGCTTTCCTTTATTGGTGAGAGTACCGAGTACAGGAGTTGGGAGGTCATGTTGCGGCTGTACAGGATATTGGTTAGGCCACTGTTGGAATATTGTGTGCAATTCTGGTCTCCTTCCTATCGGAAAGATGTTGTGAAACTTAAAAGGGTTCAGAAAAGATTTACAAGGACATTTGAGCTACAGGGAGAGGCTGAACAGGCTGGGGCTGTTTTCCCTGACGCGTCAGAGGCTGAGGGGTGACCTTATAGAGATTTATAAAATCATGAGGGGCATGGATAGGATAAATAGGCAAAGTCTTTTCGCTGGGGTCAGGGAGTCCAGAGCTAGAGGGCATAGGTTTAGGGTGAGAGGGGAAAGATATAAAAGAGACCTAAGGGGCAACTTTTTCACACAGAGGGTGGTACGTGTATGGAATGAGCTGCCAGAGGAAGTGGTGGAGGCTGGTGTAATTGCAACATTTAAAAGGCATTTGGATGGGTATATGAATAGGAAGGGTTTGGAGGGATATGGGCCGGGTGCTGGCAGGTGGGACTAGATTGGGTTGGGATATCTGGGTCAGCATGGACGGGTTGGACTGAAGGGTCTGTTTCCGTGCTGTACGTCTCTATGACTAGTGAGGGGAGGGGAGCAGTGTGTGTGTGGGTGGGTCGATCGAGGTGGGGGGGGTCCCACTGGCTGGGATTGTGGGATAAGAGGGTCCTCAGTATAGATGGGGTGGGCAGGAGAGTGGTGTAGCAGTCCTGTCCCAGCAGATGAACCACACCCCTCCCTCCCTCCCTCATGTCAGTCTGCAGAGAGGCCAGATGCTCGCTCAGGAGAGAGTTACACCCGGACAGGCCATTGGGCCCAACCCTCTGTGTGAGCTCAAAGAAATGATTCCCCCATTCCCAATAAATCCCTAACAGCCCCCACCCCCACACTCTCTCTGCATACACCCCTTTTCCCAAAGTTTCCCTGACATTCCAACGACATGTTGAGAGTTCCTCGTGAGTCTGAACATCTCCTCCCACCAGCTCGCGGTTTTAAAAGAAAACAGGCTTCTTGGAAGCAGCTTGTTCAGAGGTTTCCACGTCAGGCTGATGAGGGAGGAATGCAGTTTGGCGACATGCTGTAACTCCGGCCCTGTTTGTCCTTTGTGTTCAGGGAGCTGGGCCGGTTCCCAGCTGACAATTCACCGTGCCCCGGCCCATCCCTCACCGTGCCCCGGCCCATCCCTCACCGTGCCCCGGCCCATCCCTCACTGTACCCCGGCCCATCCCTCACCGTACCTCAGCCCATCCCTCACCGTACCCCGGCCCATCCCTCACCGTACCTCAGCCCATCCCTCACCGTACCTCAGCCCATCCCTCACCGTACCTCAGCCCATCCCTCACCGTACCTCAGCCCATCCCTCACCGTACCTCTGCCCATCCCTCACTGTGCTCCAGCCCATCCCTCACTGCACCGCAGCCCCCTTCCCAATCGCAGAGAGGTGGACCTGGAGGCACTGGCTGAAAACACAGCTTTCGAGAATCTGCTCCCTTCACTGAGTAACCAGGCTGAATAGAACGTGAGGGGACCGTGAGGACGGCAGGTGCTGGAGATCAGAGTCCCGAGTGTGGTGCTGGAGAAGCCACGTTTTGGGCATAAGCCCTTCATCAGGAATGATAAGATCTTTTACTCAGAGAGGGATCGAAGCTAGACAGACAGTTTGGTTACATGGAGCATTGGGTAGGCGAGGTAGGGAATACTCCGAGCAGCTCGGGATCTAAGGAACGCTGTTAAGTTTCAAAGGAGCTTTACTGGATCAAAACCTGGAATGGGGGGGGGGGGGGGGGGGAAGTGATTTAATGAGGAACAATTAGACAGACCGGGCTGGTTCTCACTGCAGGTTGGGAGAGTGTGAGGTGATCTGACTGAAAGGTATAAGATGGTGAATGGTCTGCACAAGGAGACGATGGGACACGGGTTTAAAATGAGGACTTACCACCTCAGGACAGAGAGGAGGAGAAATACCTTCATTCTGGGCGTTGCGCAGCCCTGGAATGTTTTGACCTCAGGAGGCGGGGAGGAAAGTCAGTGACTACTCTGAAGGAGAAAGTTGAGAAATTCCTGGTGAGGTAGGGGGGGTCAAAGGCCATCACGGAGGAGATGGGCAGGTGGAATTTGAAACACAAGGAGATCAGGTTGAAATGGCCAACCCCTCATACGCTCACATTTGACTCATGGGAGCAGCTGGTGGAGCTGACACAGATGGCAGGGATTTCCCACCAACCGAGGAAGGGTGGTCGGGGGGTTGTTCAATGACACACAACTGTCACTCCCCTCCTCAGGACACCCTGGGAAACTCAGCTCAGCACCGGGCACACAGCAACGAGTGACACACACACACACACAAGGAGACACGCAGCCAACAGCAGCCACTGACATTCAGACACTGATATACCCCGGCACAACAGAAACTACCCCCAACCCAACCACCACCAGCCCTGCTCCAGAAGGGAATTACAGCGAGGAGGGTGGAGGGGGAGACAGTGAGGGGGGAGGATGGAGGGGGAGACAGTGAGGGGGGAGGATGGAGGGGGAGACAGTGAGGGGGGAGGGTGAGACAGTGAGGGGGAGGATGGAGGGGGAGACAGTGAGGGGGGAGGATGGAGGGGGAGACAGTGAGGGGGAGGATGGAGGGGGAGACAGTGAGTGGGGAGGGGGAGACAGTGAGTGGGGAGGATGGAGGGGGAGACAGTGAGGGGAGAGGATGGAGGGGGAGACAGTGAGGGGGGAGGGGGAGACAGTGAGGGGGGAGGGGGAGACAGTGAGGGGGGAGGATGGAGGGGGAGACAGTGAGGGGGGAGGATGGAGGGGGAGAGAGTGAGGGGGAAGGATGGAGGGGGAGACAGTGAGGGGAGAGGATGGAGGGGGAGACAGTGAGGGGAGAGGATGCAGGGGGAGACAGTGAGGGGGAGGATGGAGGGGGAGACAGTGAGGGGGAGGGGAGACAGTGAGGGGAGAGGATGGAGGGGGAGACAGTGAGGGGGGAGGATGGAGGGGGAGACAGTGAGGGGGGAGGATGGAGGGGGAGACAGTGAGGGGGGAGGATGGAGGGGGAGACAGTGAGGGGGGAGGATGGAGGGGGAGACAGTGAGGGGGAGGATGGAGGGGGAGACAGTGAGGGGAGAGGATGGAGGGGGAGACAGTGAGGGGGGAAGATGGAGGGGGAGACAGTGAGGGGGAGGATGGGAGGGGAGACAGTGAGGGGGAGGATGGAGGGGGAGACAGTGAGGGGGAGGATGGAGGGGCAGACAGTGAGGGGGGAGGATGGAGGGGGAGACAGTGAGGGGGGAGGATGGAGGGGGAGACAGTGAGGGGGAGGATGGAGGGGGAGACAGTGAGGGGGAGGATGGAGGGGGAGACAGTGAGGGGCAGGATGGAGGGGGAGACAGTGAGGGGGAGGATGGAGGGGGAGACAGTGAGGGGGGAGGATGGAGGGGGAGACAGTGAGGGGGGAGGATGGAGGGGCAGACAGTGAGGGGGGAGGATGGAGGGGGAGACAGTGAGGGGAGAGGATGGAGGGGGAGACAGTGAGGGGGGAAGATGGAGGGGGAGACAGTGAGGGGGAGGATGGGAGGGGAGACAGTGAGGGGGAGGGGAGACAGTGAGGGGGGAGGATGGAGGGGGAGACAGTGAGGGGGAGGATGGAGGGGGAGACAGTGAGGGGGGAGGATGGAGGGGGAGACAGTGAGGGGGGAGGATGGAGGGGCAGACAGTGAGGGGGGAGGATGGAGGGGCAGACAGTGAGGGGGAGGATGGAGGGGGAGACAGTGAGGGGCAGGATGGAGGGGGAGACAGTGAGGGGGGAAGATGGAGGGGGAGACAGTGAGGGGGGAAGATGGAGGGGGAGACAGTGAGGGGGAGGGGAGACAGTGAGGGGGAGGACGGAGGGGGAGACAGTGAGGGGGGAGGACGGAGGGGGAGACAGTGAGGGGGAGGGGAGACAGTGAGGGGGAGGACGGAGGGGGAGACAGTGAGGGGGGAGGACGGAGGGGGAGACAGTGGGGGGAGGACGGAGGGGGAGACAGTGAGGGGGAGGATCGAGGGGGAGACAGTGAGGGGGAGGATGGAGGGGGAGACAGTGAGGGGGAGGATGGAGGGGGAGACAGTGAGGGGGAGGGGAGACAGTGAGGGGGGAGGGGAGACAGTGAGGGGGGAAGATCGAGGGGGAGACAGTGAAGGGGGAGGGGAGACAGTGAGGGGGGAAGATGGAGGGGGAGACAGTGAGGGGGAGGATGGGAGGGGAGACAGTGAGGGGGAGGGGAGACAGTGAGGGGGAGGATGGAGGGGGAGACAGTGAGGGGGAGGATGGAGGGGCAGACAGTGAGGGGGGAGGATGGAGGGGGAGACAGTGAGGGGGAGGATGGAGGGGGAGACAGTGAGGGGGGAGGATGGAGGGGGAGACAGTGAGGGGGGAGGATGGAGGGGCAGACAGTGAGGGGGGAGGATGGAGGGGCAGACAGTGAGGGGGAGGATGGAGGGGGAGACAGTGAGGGGCAGGATGGAGGGGGAGACAGTGAGGGGGGAAGATGGAGGGGGAGACAGTGAGGGGGAGGGGAGACAGTGAGGGGGAGGACGGAGGGGGAGACAGTGAGGGGGGAGGACGGAGGGGGAGACAGTGAGGGGGAGGATCGAGGGGGAGACAGTGAGGGGGAGGATCGAGGGGGAGACAGTGAGGGGGAGGATCGAGGGGGAGACAGTGAGGGGGAGGATCGAGGGGGAGACAGTGAGGGGGGAGGATGGAGGGGGAGACAGTGAGGGGGGAGGATGGAGGGGCAGACAGTGAGGGGGGAGGATGGAGGGGGAGACAGTGAGGGGAGAGGATGGAGGGGGAGACAGTGAGGGGGGAAGATGGAGGGGGAGACAGTGAGGGGGAGGATGGGAGGGGAGACAGTGAGGGGGAGGGGAGACAGTGAGGGGGGAGGATGGAGGGGGAGACAGTGAGGGGGAGGATGGAGGGGGAGACAGTGAGGGGGGAGGATGGAGGGGGAGACAGTGAGGGGGGAGGATGGAGGGGCAGACAGTGAGGGGGGAGGATGGAGGGGCAGACAGTGAGGGGGAGGATGGAGGGGGAGACAGTGAGGGGCAGGATGGAGGGGGAGACAGTGAGGGGGGAAGATGGAGGGGGAGACAGTGAGGGGGGAAGATGGAGGGGGAGACAGTGAGGGGGAGGGGAGACAGTGAGGGGGAGGACGGAGGGGGAGACAGTGAGGGGGGAGGACGGAGGGGGAGACAGTGGGGGGAGGACGGAGGGGGAGACAGTGAGGGGGAGGATCGAGGGGGAGACAGTGAGGGGGAGGATCGAGGGGGAGACAGTGAGGGGGAGGATGGAGGGGGAGACAGTGAGGGGGAGGGGAGACAGTGAGGGGGGAGGGGAGACAGTGAGGGGGGAAGATCGAGGGGGAGACAGTGAAGGGGGAGGGGAGACAGTGAGGGGGGAAGATGGAGGGGGAGACAGTGAGGGGGAGGATGGGAGGGGAGACAGTGAGGGGGAGGGGAGACAGTGAGGGGGAGGATGGAGGGGGAGACAGTGAGGGGGAGGATGGAGGGGCAGACAGTGAGGGGGGAGGATGGAGGGGGAGACAGTGAGGGGGAGGATGGAGGGGGAGACAGTGAGGGGGGAGGATGGAGGGGGAGACAGTGAGGGGGGAGGATGGAGGGGCAGACAGTGAGGGGGGAGGATGGAGGGGCAGACAGTGAGGGGGAGGATGGAGGGGGAGACAGTGAGGGGCAGGATGGAGGGGGAGACAGTGAGGGGGGAAGATGGAGGGGGAGA
Organism: Chiloscyllium plagiosum; assembly: GCF_037043375.1. NCBI lineage: Eukaryota > Metazoa > Chordata > Chondrichthyes > Orectolobiformes > Hemiscylliidae > Chiloscyllium > Chiloscyllium plagiosum. Next base: position 1,772,146 of record NW_028270184.1, read on the forward strand.
CAGTGAGGGGGAGGGGAGACAGTGAGGGGGAGGACGGAGGGGGAGACAGTGAGGGGGGAGGACGGAGGGGGAGACAGTGGGGGGAGGACGGAGGGGGAGACAGTGAGGGGGAGGATCGAGGGGGAGACAGTGAGGGGGAGGATCGAGGGGGAGACAGTGAGGGGGAGGATCGAGGGGGAGACAGTGAGGGGGAGGGGAGACAGTGAGGGGGGAGGGGAGACAGTGAGGGGGGAAGATCGAGGGGGAGACAGTGAAGGGGGAGGGGAGACAGTGAGGGGGGAAGATTGAGGGGGAGACAGTGAGGGGGAAAGATCGAGGGGGAGACAGTGAGGGGGAAAGATCGAGGGGGAGACAGTGAGGGGGAAAGATCGAGGGGGAGACAGTGAGGGGGGAGGGGGAGACAGTGAGGGGGAGACAGTGAGGGGGAGGATGGAGGGGCAGTGAGGGGGAGGATGGAGGGGGAGACAGTGAGGGGGAGGATGGGGGGGGAGACAGTGAGGGGGAGGATGGAGGGGGAGACAGTGAGGGGCAGGATGGAGGGGGAGACAGTGAGGGGCAGGATGGAGGGGGAGACAGTGAGGGGCAGGATGGAGGGGGAGACAGTGAGGGGCAGGATGGAGGGGGAGACAGTGAGGGGCAGGATGGAGGGGGAGACAGTGAGGGGGGAGGATGGAGGGGGAGACAGTGAGGTGGGAGGGTGGAGGGGGAGACAGTGAGGGGGAAAGGGTGGAGTGGGACTGAGGAAGGAGTCACGTGCCCTCAATCCTGATGTTTACAGTTCCTGAGCAGCATGTGCCTACATCCTGGATGTGTAACCACCATCCTGCTGTCTCTGACTGGGTCTGTGATACCAACAAGATACCAAACCTGTTTCGGAAACAAACACAGGTGTGCTCCCGCCGAGTACAGGACACCAGGGTCGACATTGTGGAAGGAGCAGTTTTGTGCGGGTTACCGAGTTACAGAGCAAGGGCTGGATAGACTGGGAGGGGAGGGGGTGTCAGACATGGAGAGAAACACAAATATACTAAAGGCCTATGATGAGAGAGTGTCGCACTGTCAGAGGGTCAGTGCTGAGGGAGTGTCGCACTGTCAGAGGGTCAGTGCTGAGGGAGTGTCGCACTGTCGGAGGGTCAGTGCTGAGGGAGTGCCGCACTGTTGGAGGGTCAGTGCTGAGGGAGTGCCGCACTGTCGGAGGGTCAGTGCTGAGGGAGTGAGCACTGTCGGAGGGTCAGTGCTGAGGGAGTGGGCACTGTCGGAGGGTCAGTGCTGAGGGAGTGGGCACTGTTGGAGGGTCAGTGCTGAGGGAGTGGGCACTGTTGGAGGGTCAGTGCTGAGGGAGTGTCGCACTGTCAGAGGGTCAGTGCTGAGGGAGTGCCGCACTGTCGGAGGGTCAGTGCTGAGGGAGTGCCGCACTGTCGGAGGGTCAGTGCTGAGGGAGTGGGCACTGTCAGAGGGTCAGTGCTGAGGGAGTGGGCACTGTCGGAGGGTCAGTGCTGAGGAAGTGGGCACTGTCGGAGGGTCAGTGCTGAGGAAGTGGGCACTGTCGGAGGGTCAGTGCTGAGGGAGCGGGCACTGTCAGAGGGTCAGTGCTGAGGGAGCGGGCACTGTCGGAGGGTCAGCACTGAGGGAGTGGGCACTGTGGGTCTGGGGGTGGGGAATGTCAGTCCGGGGGGGTGGTGGGGGGGGGGAAGGGAGTGAAGTTGGGCTGGCTCAGGGAGGAAGTATCTGAGTTTGTTTTGACTCCCCCCCCCCCCACTAACCAGGAGCGAACGTTTCTGAAGCTCTTCTGAAGGATAGGCTGGGTTTCCTGTCTAACGGGTTTTACACAGCTCTCTGGTGACTATCGAACACGTAAACATGTATCGAACATGGATCCTGCTTGGAGTTGGTCTTTCGGTTTCTGTCTGAACCCATGTTTACTCAGAATGTTGTCTGACTGTTCCACTGCCTGGGGCATCATAGCAAGATTCCGATCCTTATCACACACGCGACGTTCCCAAAGGATAGCGATGGGCTGCAGGATCACTGGCCTGTTCTCTTTCCCCTCTGTATAGACTATGTCTGACTATTCCAATGTTGTGGACTGAAATGAGAAAAAGCCTAGTTTAAAAACCAGTAAGCTCCTGAAAACCCGAAGCGAGCCAGTTTATTCTTCCTCGCCAGTTGTTGTAAGCTGTGGCTTTAAGCAGTAACAGAGAGACTTTGCAGTGAACGTACCAGTTGGCCTGTGGCTGCTGTGAAGAGGTGAGAGATACCTGGCAAAGGGAGATTATTCTGTTTGCTAGGGCTTGTTCTTCAGTCTTCACGGTGAGCCTGGAGCTTGGGCCCCGGAACTGCTCCTCAGTTTTCCTTTGCCTTTCAACTGAAACACAGCAGCCAACCATTGCATAGCAAGACCCCATACTCAGCGATGTGGGATGACCCAGAACATCAGGGTGTTGTGATATCAGTACAGGGATAAATATTGGCGCCAGGACCCTGGTGAGGCCCCCACCGTCCTCTTCGCCCCTTTGTGACCATGGGGCCTAATACACATGGACCCACCCCCGAATAGGTCTCAGTTCAATCTTACATCTGAAAGACAGCAAATCCGACAGTGCGGCACACCCTCAGCACTGACCCTCCGACAGTGCGGCACACCCTCAGCACTGACCCTCCGACAGTGCGGCACACCCTCAGCACTGACCCTCCGACAGTGCGGCACACCCTCAGCACTGACCCTCCGACAGTGCCCACTCCCTCAGCACTGACCCTCCGACAGTGCCCACTCCATCAGCACTGACCCTCCGACAGTGCCCACTCCCTCAGCACTGACCCTCCGACAGTGCGGCACACCCTCAGCACTGACCCTCTGACAGTGCGGCACTCCCTCAGCACGGACCCTCCGACAGTGCGGCACACCCTCAGCACTGACCCTCCGACAGTGCGGCACTCCCTCAGCACGGACCCTCCGACAGTGCGGCACTCCCTCAGCACTGACCCTCCGACAGTGCGGCACTCCCTCAGCACGGACCCTCCGACAGTGCGGCACACCCTCAGCACTGACCCTCCGACAGCGCGGCACTCCCTCAGCACTGACCCTCCGACAGTGCGGCACACCCTCAGCACTGACCCTCTGACAGTGCGGCACTCCCTCAGCACTGACCCTCCGACAGTGCGGCACACCCTCAGCACTGACCCTCTGACAGTGCCCACTCCCTCAGCACTGACCCTCTGACAGAGCCCACTCCCTCAGCACTGACCCTCTGACAGAGCCCACTCCCTCAGCACTGACCCTCTGACAGTGCAGCACTCCCTCAGCACTGACCCTCCGACAGTGCCCACTCCCTCAGCACTGACCCTCCGACAGTGCGGCACTCCCTCAGCACTGACCCTCCGACAGTGCGGCACTCCCTCAGCACTGACCCTCCGACAGTGCGGCACTCCCTCAGCACTGACCCTCCGACAGTGCCCACTCCCTCAGCACTGACCCTCCGACAGTGCCCACTCCCTCAGCACAGACCCTCCCACAGTGCGGCACTCCCTCAGCACTGACCCTCCGACAGTGCGGCACTCCCTCAGCACAGACCCTCCCACAGTGCGGCACTCCCTCAGCACTGACCCTCCGACAGTGCGGCACTCCCTCAGCACTGACCCTCCGACAGTGCGGCACTCCCTCAGCACTGACCCTCCGACAGTGCGGCACTCCCTCAGCACTGACCCTCCCACAGTGCGGCACTCCCTCAGCACTGACCCTCCGACAGCACGGCACTCCCTCAGCACTGACCCTCCGACAGTGCGGCACTCCCTCAGCACTGACCCTCCGACAGTGCCCACTCCCTCAGCACTGACCCTCCGACAGTGCGGCACTCCCTCAGCACTGACCCTCCGACAGTGCCCACTCCCTCAGCACTGACCCTCCGACAGCGCGGCACTCCCTCAGCACTGACCCTCCGACAGTGCGGCACTCCCTCAGCACTGACCCTCCGACTCTGCGGCACTCCCTCAGCACTGACCCTCCCACAGTGCGGCTCTCCCTCAGCACTGACCCACCGACAGTGCGGCACTCCCTCAGCACTGACCCTCCGACAGTGCGGCACTCCCTCAGCACTGACCCTCCGACAGCGCTGCACTCCCTCAGCACTGACCCTCCGACAGCGCGGCACTCCCTCAGCACTGACCCTCCGACTCTGCGGCACTCCCTCAGCACTGACCCTCCCACAGTGCGGCTCTCCCTCAGCACTGACCCTCCGACAGTGCGGCACTCCCTCAGCACTGACCCTCCGACAGTGCCCACTCCCTCAGCACTGACCCTCCGACAGTGGGGCACTCCCTCAGCACTGACCCTCCCACAGTGCCCACTCCCTCAGCACTGACCCTCCCACAGTGCCCACTCCCTCAGCACTGACCCTTCCACAGTGCGGCACTCCCTCAGCACTGACCCTCCCACAGTGCGGCACTCCCTCAGCACTGACCCTCCCACAGTGCGGCACTCCCTCAGCACTGACCCTCCCACAGTGCGGCACTCCCTCAGCACTGACCCTCCCACAGTGCGGCACTCCCTCAGCACTGACCCTCCCACAGTGCGGCACTCCCTCAGCACTGACCCTCCCACAGTGCGGCACTCCCTCAGCACTGACCCTCCGACAGCACGGCACTCCCTCAGCACTGACCCTCCGACAGTGCCCACTCCCTCAGCACTGACCCTCCGAGAGCGCGGCACTCCCTCAGCACTGACCCTCCGACAGTGCCCACTCCCTCAGCACTGACCCTCCGACAGTGCGGCACTCCCTCAGCACTGACCCTCCGACAGTGCGGCACTCCCTCAGCACTGACCCTCCGACAGTGCGGCACTCCCTCAGCACTGACCCTCCGACAGTGCGGCACTCCCTCAGCACTGACCCTCCGACACTGCGGCACTCCCTCAGCACTGACCCTCCCACAGTGCGGCTCTCCCTCAGCACTGACCCTCCGACAGTACGGCACTTCCTCAGCACTGACCCTCCGACAGTGCGGCACTCCCTCAGCACTGACCCTCCGACAGCGCTTCACTCCCTCAGCACTGACCCTCCGACAGTGCGGCACTCCCTCAGCACTGACCCTCCGACAGTGCCCACTCCCTCAGCACTGACCCTCCGACAGTGCGGCACACCCTCAGCACTGACCCTCCGACAGTGCGGCACTCCCTCAGCACTGACCCTCCGACAGTGCGGCACTCCCTCAGCACTGACCCTCCGACAGTGCCCACTCCCTCAGCACTGACCCTCCGACAGCGCGGCACTCCCTAAGCACTGACCCTCCGACAGTGCGGCACTCCCTCAGCACTGACCCTCCGACACCCTCACCACTGACCCTCCCACAGTGCGGCACTCCCTCAGCACTGAGCCTCCCACAGTGCGGCACTCCCTCAGCACTGAGCCTCCCACAGTGCGGCACTCCCTCAGCACTGACCCTCCCACAGTGCGGCACTCCCTCAGCACTGACCCTCCCACAGTGCGGCACTCCCTCAGCACGGACCCTCCCACAGTGCGGCACTCCCTCAGCCGGACCCTCCCACAGTGCGGCACTCCCTCAGCACTGACCCTCCCACAGTGCGGCACTCCCTCAGCACTGACCCTCCCACAGTGCCCACTCCCTCAGCACTGACCCTCCCATAATGCGGCACTCCCTCAGCACTGACCCTCCGACACTGCGGCACTCCCTCAGCACTGACCCTCCCACAGTGCGGCACTCCCTCAGCACTGACCCTCCCACAGTGCGGCACTCCCTCAGCACTGACCCTCCCACAGCGCGGCACTCCCTCAGCACTGACCCTCCCACAGCGCGGCACTCCCTCAGCACTGACCCTCCCACAGCGCGGCACTCCCTCAGCACTGACCCTCCGACAGTGTGGCACTCCCTCAGCACTCACCCTCCGACAGTGCCCACTCCCTCAGCACTGACCCTCCGACAGTGCGGCACTCCCTCAGCACTCACCCTCCGACAGTGCCCACTCCCTCAGCACAGACCCTCCCACAGTGCGGCACTCCCTCAGCACTGACCCTCCGACAGTGCGGCACTCCCTCAGCACTGACCCTCCGACAGTGCGGCACTCCCTCAGCACTGACCCTCCGACAGTGCGGCACTCCCTCAGCACTGACCCTCCCACAGTGCGGCACTCCCTCAGCACTGACCCTCCGACAGCACGGCACTCCCTCAGCACTGACCCTCCGACAGTGCGGCACTCCCTCAGCACTGACCCTCCGACAGTGCCCACTCCCTCAGCACTGACCCTCCGACAGTGCGGCACTCCCTCAGCACTGACCCTCCGACAGTGCCCACTCCCTCAGCACTGACCCTCCGACAGCGCGGCACTCCCTCAGCACTGACCCTCCGACAGTGCGGCACTCCCTCAGCACTGACCCTCCGACTCTGCGGCACTCCCTCAGCACTGACCCTCCCACAGTGCGGCTCTCCCTCAGCACTGACCCACCGACAGTGCGGCACTCCCTCAGCACTGACCCTCCGACAGTGCGGCACTCCCTCAGCACTGACCCTCCGACAGCGCTGCACTCCCTCAGCACTGACCCTCCGACAGCGCGGCACTCCCTCAGCACTGACCCTCCGACTCTGCGGCACTCCCTCAGCACTGACCCTCCCACAGTGCGGCACTCCCTCAGCACGGACCCTCCCACAGTGCGGCACTCCCTCAGCCGGACCCTCCCACAGTGCGGCACTCCCTCAGCACTGACCCTCCCACAGTGCGGCACTCCCTCAGCACTGACCCTCCCACAGTGCCCACTCCCTCAGCACTGACCCTCCCATAATGCGGCACTCCCTCAGCACTGACCCTCCGACACTGCGGCACTCCCTCAGCACTGACCCTCCCACAGTGCGGCACTCCCTCAGCACTGACCCTCCCACAGTGCGGCACTCCCTCAGCACTGACCCTCCCACAGCGCGGCACTCCCTCAGCACTGACCCTCCCACAGCGCGGCACTCCCTCAGCACTGACCCTCCCACAGCGCGGCACTCCCTCAGCACTGACCCTCCGACAGTGTGGCACTCCCTCAGCACTCACCCTCCGACAGTGCCCACTCCCTCAGCACTGACCCTCCGACAGTGCGGCACTCCCTCAGCACTCACCCTCCGACAGTGCCCACTCCCTCAGCACAGACCCTCCCACAGTGCGGCACTCCCTCAGCACTGACCCTCCGACAGTGCGGCACTCCCTCAGCACTGACCCTCCGACAGTGCGGCACTCCCTCAGCACTGACCCTCCGACAGTGCGGCACTCCCTCAGCACTGACCCTCCCACAGTGCGGCACTCCCTCAGCACTGACCCTCCGACAGCACGGCACTCCCTCAGCACTGACCCTCCGACAGTGCGGCACTCCCTCAGCACTGACCCTCCGACAGTGCCCACTCCCTCAGCACTGACCCTCCGACAGTGCGGCACTCCCTCAGCACTGACCCTCCGACAGTGCCCACTCCCTCAGCACTGACCCTCCGACAGCGCGGCACTCCCTCAGCACTGACCCTCCGACAGTGCGGCACTCCCTCAGCACTGACCCTCCGACTCTGCGGCACTCCCTCAGCACTGACCCTCCCACAGTGCGGCTCTCCCTCAGCACTGACCCACCGACAGTGCGGCACTCCCTCAGCACTGACCCTCCGACAGTGCGGCACTCCCTCAGCACTGACCCTCCGACAGCGCTGCACTCCCTCAGCACTGACCCTCCGACAGCGCGGCACTCCCTCAGCACTGACCCTCCGACTCTGCGGCACTCCCTCAGCACTGACCCTCCCACAGTGCGGCTCTCCCTCAGCACTGACCCTCCGACAGTGCGGCACTCCCTCAGCACTGACCCTCCGACAGTGCGGCACTCCCTCAGCACTGACCCTCCGACAGCGCTGCACTCCCTCAGCACTGACCCTCCGATAGTGCGGCACTCCCTCAGCACTGACCCTCCGACAGTGCCCACTCCCTCAGCACTGACCCTCCGACAGTGGGGCACTCCCTCAGCACTGACCCTCCCACAGTGCCCACTCCCTCAGCACTGACCCTCCCACAGTGCCCACTCCCTCAGCACTGACCCTTCCACAGTGCGGCACTCCCTCAGCACTGACCCTCCCACAGTGCGGCACTCCCTCAGCACTGACCCTCCCACAGTGCGGCACTCCCTCAGCACTGACCCTCCCACAGTGCGGCACTCCCTCAGCACTGACCCTCCCACAGTGCGGCACTCCCTCAGCACTGACCCTCCCACAGTGCGGCACTCCCTCAGCACTGACCCTCCCACAGTGCGGCACTCCCTCAGCACTGACCCTCCGACAGCACGGCACTCCCTCAGCACTGACCCTCCGACAGTGCCCACTCCCTCAGCACTGACCCTCCGAGAGCGCGGCACTCCCTCAGCACTGACCCTCCGACAGTGCCCACTCCCTCAGCACTGACCCTCCGACAGTGCGGCACTCCCTCAGCACTGACCCTCCGACAGTGCGGCACTCCCTCAGCACTGACCCTCCGACAGTGCGGCACTCCCTCAGCACTGACCCTCCGACACTGCGGCACTCCCTCAGCACTGACCCTCCCACAGTGCGGCTCTCCCTCAGCACTGACCCTCCGACAGTACGGCACTTCCTCAGCACTGACCCTCCGACAGTGCGGCACTCCCTCAGCACTGACCCTCCGACAGCGCTTCACTCCCTCAGCACTGACCCTCCGACAGTGCGGCACTCCCTCAGCACTGACCCTCCGACAGTGCCCACTCCCTCAGCACTGACCCTCCGACAGTGCGGCACACCCTCAGCACTGACCCTCCGACAGTGCGGCACTCCCTCAGCACTGACCCTCCGACAGTGCGGCACTCCCTCAGCACTGACCCTCCGACAGTGCCCACTCCCTCAGCACTGACCCTCCGACAGCGCGGCACTCCCTAAGCACTGACCCTCCGACAGTGCGGCACTCCCTCAGCACTGACCCTCCGACACCCTCACCACTGACCCTCCCACAGTGCGGCACTCCCTCAGCACTGAGCCTCCCACAGTGCGGCACTCCCTCAGCACTGAGCCTCCCACAGTGCGGCACTCCCTCAGCACTGACCCTCCCACAGTGCGGCACTCCCTCAGCACTGACCCTCCCACAGTGCGGCACTCCCTCAGCACGGACCCTCCCACAGTGCGGCACTCCCTCAGCCGGACCCTCCCACAGTGCGGCACTCCCTCAGCACTGACCCTCCCACAGTGCGGCACTCCCTCAGCACTGACCCTCCCACAGTGCCCACTCCCTCAGCACTGACCCTCCCATAATGCGGCACTCCCTCAGCACTGACCCTCCGACACTGCGGCACTCCCTCAGCACTGACCCTCCCACAGTGCGGCACTCCCTCAGCACTGACCCTCCCACAGTGCGGCACTCCCTCAGCACTGACCCTCCCACAGCGCGGCACTCCCTCAGCACTGACCCTCCCACAGCGCGGCACTCCCTCAGCACTGACCCTCCCACAGCGCGGCACTCCCTCAGCACTGACCCTCCGACAGTGTGGCACTCCCTCAGCACTGACCCTCCGACAGTGCCCGCTCCCTCAGCACTGACCCTCCCATAGTGCCCACTCCCTTCGCACTGACCCTCCCACAGAGCCCACTCCCTCAGCACTGACCCTCCGACAGTGCCCACTCCCTCAGCACTGACCCTCCGACACTGCGGCACTCCCTCAGCACTGACCCTCCCACAGTGCGGCACTCCCTCAGCACGGACCCTCCCACAGTGCGGCACTCCCTCAGCACTGACCCTCCCACAGTGCGGCACTCCCTCAGCACTGACCCTCCCACAGTGCCCACTCCCTCAGCACTGACCCTCCCACAGTGCCCACTCCCTCAGCACTGACCCTCCCACAGTGCCCACTCCCTCAGCACTGACCCTCCGACAGTGCGGCACTCCCTCAGCACTGACCCTCCCACAGTGCGGCACTCCCTCAGCACTGACCCTCCCACAGTGCGGCACTCCCTCAGCACGGACCCTCCCACAGTGCGGCACTCCGTCAGCACTGACCCTCCCACAGTGCGGCACTCCCTCAGCACTGACCCTCCCACAGTGCCCACTCCCTCAGCACTGACCCTCCCACAGTGCCCACTCCCTCAGCACTGACCCTCCCACAGTGCGGCACTCCCTCAGCACTGACCCTCCCACAGCGCGGCACTCCCTCAGCACTGACCCTCCCACAGCGCGGCACTCCCTCAGCACTGACCCTCCCACAGCGCGGCACTCCCTCAGCACTGACCCTCCGACAGCGCGGCACTCCCTCAGCACTGACCCTCTGACAGTGCAGCACTCCCTCAGCACTGACCCTCCGACAGCGCGGCACTCCCTCAGCACTGACCCTCCGACAGCGCGGCACTCCCTCAGCACAGACCCTCCGACAGTGCCTGCTCCCTCAGCACTGACCCTCCCATAGTGCCCACTCCCTCAGCACTGACCGTCCCACAGAGCCCACTCCCTCAGCACTGACCCTCCGACAGTGCCCACTCCCTCAGCACTGACCCTCCGACAGTGCGGCGCTCCCTCAGCACTGACCCTCCCACAGTGCCCACTCCCTCAGCACTGACCCTCCGACAGTGCGGCGCTCCCTCAGCACTGACCCTCCCACAGTGCCCACTCCCTCAACACTGACCCTCCGACAGTGCCCACTCCCTCAGCACTGACCCTCCGACAGTGCGGCACTCCCTCAGCACTGACCCTCCCACAGTGCGGCACTCCCTCAGCACTGACCCTCCCACAGTGCCCACTCCCTCAGCACTGACCCTCCCACAGTGCGGCACTCCCTCAGCACGGACCCTCCCACAGTGCGGCACTCCCTCAGCACTGACCCTCCCACAGTGCGGCACTCCCTCAGCACTGACCCTCCCACAGTGCGGCACTCCCTCAGCACTGACCCTCCGACAGTGCGGCACTCCCTCAGCACTGACCCTCCCACAGCGCGGCACTCCCTCAGCACTGACCCTCCCACAGCGCGGCACTCCCTCAGCACTGACCCTCCCACAGCGCGGCACTCCCTCAGCACTGACCCTCCGACAGCGCGGCACTCCCTCAGCACTGACCCTCCGACAGCGCGGCACTCCCTCAGCACTGACCCTCCGACAGCGCGGCACTCCCTCTGCACAGACCCTCCGACAGTGCCCGCTCCCTCAGCACTGACCCTCCCATAGTGCCCACTCCCTTCGCACTGACCCTCCCACAGAGCCCACTCCCTCAGCACTGACCCTCCGACAGTGCCCACTCCCTCAGCACTGACCCTCCGACAGTGCGGCGCTCCCTCAGCACTGACCCTCCCACAGTGCCCACTCCCTCAGCACTGACCCTCCGACAGTGCGGCGCTCCCTCAGCACTGACCCTCCCACAGTGCCCACTCCCTCAGCACTGACCCTCCGACAGTGCCCACTCCCTCAGCACTGACCCTCCGACAGTGCGGCGCTCCCTCAGCACTGACCCTCCCACAGTGCCCACTCCTTCAGCACTGACCCTCCGACAGTGCCACTCCCTCAGCACTGACCCTCCGACAGTGTGACACTCCCTGAGTACTAACCCTCTGATTATACCCACTCCCTCAGCACTGACCCTCCGACAGTGCCCGCTCCCTCAGCGCTGACCCTCCGACAGTGCAGCACTCCCTCAGCGCTGACCCTCCGACAGTGCCCACTCCCTCAGCGCTGACCCTCCGACAGTGCACCACTCCCTCAGCGCTGACCCTCCGACAGTGCAGCACTCCCTCAGCGCTGACCCTCCGACAGTGCCCACTCCCTCAGCACTGACCCTCCGACAGTGTGGCACTCCGAGTACTAACCCTCTGATTATACCCACTCCCTCAGCACTGACCCTCCCACAGTGCCCACTCCCTCAGCACTGACCCTCCGACAGTGCCCACTCCCTCAGCACTGACCCTCCGACAGTGCGGCACTCCCTCAGCACTGACCCTCCGACAGTGCCCACTCCCTCAGCACTGACCCTCCCACAGTGCGGCACTCCCTCAGCACTGACCCTCCCACAGTGCGGCACTCCCTCAGCACTGACCCTCCCACAGTGCGGCACTCCCTCAGCACTGACCCTCCCACAGTGCGGCACTCCCTCAGCACTGACCCTCCCACAGTGCCCACTCCTTCAGCACTGAGCCTCCGACAGTGCCACTCCCTCAGCACTGACCCTCCGACAGTGTGGCACTCCCTGAGTACTAACCCTCTGATTATACCCACTCCCTCAGCACTGACCCTCCGACAGTGCCCGCTCCCTCAGCGCTGACCCTCCGACAGTGCCCACTCCCTCAGCGCTGACCCTCCGACAGTGCAGCACTCCTTCAGCGCTGACCCTCCGACAGTGCCCACTCCCTCAGCGCTGACCCTCCGACAGTGCAGCACTCCCTCAGCGCTGACCCTCCGACAGTGCAGCACTCCCTCAGCGCTGACCCTCCGACAGTGCCCACTCCCTCAGCGCTGACCCTCCGACAGTGCAGCACTCCCTCAGCGCTGACCCTCTGACAGTGCCCACTCCCTCAGCACTGACCCTCCGACAGTGCAGCACTCCCTCAGCGCTGACCCTCCGACAGTGCAGCACTCCCTCAGCGCTGACCCTCCGACAGTGCCCACTCCCTCAGCGCTGACCCTCCGACAGTGCAGCACTCCCTCAGCACTGACCCTCCGACAGTGTGGCACTCCGAGTACTAACCCTCTGATTGTACCCGCTCCCTCAGCACTGACCCTCCGACAGTGCGGCACTCCCTCAGCACTGACCCTCCGACAGTGCGGCACTCCCTCAGCACTGACCCTCCGACAGTGCGGCACTCCCTCAGCACTGACTCTCCCACAGTGCGGCACTCCCTCAGCACTGACCCTCCGACAGTGCCCACTCCCTCAGCACTGACCCTCCGACAGTGCGGCACTCCCTCAGCACTGACCCTCCGACACTGCGGCACTCCCTCAGCACTGACCCTCCCACAGTGCGGCACTCCCTCAGCACGGACCCTCCCACAGTGCGGCACTCCCTCAGCACGGACCCTCCCACAGTGCCCACTCCCTCAGCACTGACCCTCCCACAGTGCGGCACTCCCTCAGCACTGACCCTCCCACAGTGCGGCACTCCCTCAGCACGGACCCTCCCACAGTGCCCACTCCCTCAGCACTGACCCTCCCACAGTGCGGCACTCCCTCAGCACTGACCCTCCCACAGTGCGGCACTCCCTCAGCACTGACCCGCCGACAGTGCCCACTCCCTCAGCACTGACCCTCCCACAGTGCCCACTCCCTCAGCACTGACCCTCCGACAGTGCGGCACTCCCTCCGCACTGACCCTCCGACAGTGCGGCACCCCCTTAGCACGGACCCTCCAACAGTGCGGCACTCCCTCAGCACTGACCCTCCCACAGTGCGGCACTCCCTCAGCACTGACCCTCCCACAGTGCCCACTCCCTCAGCACTGACCCTCCGACAGTGCGGCACTCCCTCAGCACTGACCCTCCGACAGTGCCCACTCCCTCAGCACTGACCCTCCCACAGTGCGGCACTCCCTAAGCACTGACCCTCCCACAGTGCGGCACTCCCTCAGCACTGACCCTCCCACAGTGCGGCACACCCTCAGCACTGACCCTCCCACAGTGCGGCACTCCCTCAGCACTGACCCTCCCACAGCGCAGCACTCCCTCAGCACTGACCCTCCGACAGCGCGGCACTCCCTCAGCACTGACCCTCCGACAGCGCGGCACTCCCTCAGCACTGACCCTCCGACAGCGCGGCACTCCCTCAGCACAGACCCTCCGACAGTGCCTGCTCCCTCAGCACTGACCCTCCCATAGTGCCCACTCCCTCAGCACTGACCGTCCCACAGTGCCCACTCCCTCAGCACTGACCCTCCGACAGTGCGGCGCTCCCTCAGCACTGACCCTCCCACAGTGCCCACTCCCTCAACACTGACCCTCCGACAGTGCCCACTCCTTCAGCACTGACCCTCCCACAGTGCCCACTCCTTCAGCACTGAGCCTCCGACAGTGCCACTCCCTCAGCACTGACCCTCCGACAGTGTGGCACTCCCTGAGTACTAACCCTCTGATTATACCCACTCCCTCAGCACTGACCCTCCGACAGTGCCCGCTCCCTCAGCGCTGACCCTCCGACAGTGCCCACTCCCTCAGCGCTGACCCTCCGACAGTGCAGCACTCCTTCAGCGCTGACCCTCCGACAGTGCCCACTCCCTCAGCGCTGACCCTCCGACAGTGCAGCACTCCCTCAGCGCTGACCCTCCGACAGTGCCCACTCCCTCAGCGCTGACCCTCCGACAGTGCAGCACTCCCTCAGCACGTGACACTCCAACAGTGCGGCAATCCGAGTACTAACCCTCTGATTGTACCCGCTCCCTCAGCACTGACCCTCCCACAGTGCGGCACTCCCTCAGCACTGACCCTCCGACAGTGCGGCACTCCCTCAGCACTGACCCTCCGACAGTGCGGCACTCCCTCAGCACTGACTCTCCCACAGTGCGGCACTCCCTCAGCACTGACCCTCCGACAGTGCCCACTCCCTCAGCACTGACCCTCCGACAGTGCGGCACTCCCTCAGCGCTGACCCTCCGACAGTGCCCACTCCCTCAGCGCTGACCCTCCGACAGTGCGGCACTCCCTCAGCGCTGACCCTCCGACAGTGCCCACTCCCTCAGCGCTGACCCTCCGACAGTGCAGCACTCCCTCAGCACGTGACACTCCAACAGTGCGGCAATCCGAGTACTAACCCTCTGATTGTACCCGCTCCCTCAGCACTGACCCTCCCACAGTGCGGCACTCCCTCAGCACTGACCCTCCGACAGTGCGGCACTCCCTCAGCACTGACCCTCCGACAGTGCGGCACTCCCTCAGCACTGACCCTCCCACAGTGCGGCACTCCCTCAGCACGGACCCTCCCACAGTGCGGCACTCCCTCAGCACTGACCCTCCCACAGTGCGGCACTCCCTCAGCACGGACCCTCCCACAGTGCCCACTCCCTCAGCACTGACCCTCCCACAGTGCGGCACTCCCTCAGCACTGACCCTCCCACAGTGCGGCACTCCCTCAGCACTGACCCTCCGACAGTGCCCACTCCCTCAGCACTGACCCTCTGACAGTGCCCACTCCCTCAGCACTGACCCGCCGACAGTGCCCACTCCCTCAGCACTGACCCTCTGACAGTGCCCACTCCCTCAGCACTGACCCTCCGACAGTGCAGCACTCCCTCAGCGCTGACCCTCCGACAGTGCAGCACTCCCTCAGCGCTGACCCTCCGACAGTGCCCACTCCCTCAGCGCTGACCCTCCGACAGTGCAGCACTCCCTCAGCACTGACCCTCCGACAGTGTGGCACTCCGAGTACTAACCCTCTGATTGTACCCGCTCCCTCAGCACTGACCCTCCGACAGTGCGGCACTCCCTCAGCACTGACCCTCCGACAGTGCGGCACTCCCTCAGCACTGACCCTCCGACAGTGCGGCACTCCCTCAGCACTGACTCTCCCACAGTGCGGCACTCCCTCAGCACTGACCCTCCGACAGTGTGACACTCCCTGAGTACTAACCCTCTGATTATACCCACTCCCTCAGCACTGACCCTCCGACAGTGCCCGCTCCCTCAGCGCTGACCCTCCGACAGTGCAGCACTCCCTCAGCGCTGACCCTCCGACAGTGCCCACTCCCTCAGCGCTGACCCTCCGACAGTGCACCACTCCCTCAGCGCTGACCCTCCGACAGTGCAGCACTCCCTCAGCGCTGACCCTCCGACAGTGCCCACTCCCTCAGCACTGACCCTCCGACAGTGTGGCACTCCGAGTACTAACCCTCTGATTATACCCACTCCCTCAGCAGTGACCCTCCCACAGTGCCCACTCCCTCAGCACTGACCCTCCGACAGTGCCCACTCCCTCAGCACTGACCCTCCGACAGTGCGGCGCTCCCTCAGCACTGACCCTCCCACAGTGCTCACTCCCTCAGCACTGACCCTCCGACAGTGCGGCGCTCCCTCAGCACTGACCCTCCCACAGTGCCCACTCCTTCAGCACTGAGCCTCCGACAGTGCCACTCCCTCAGCACTGACCCTCCGACAGTGTGGCACTCCCTGAGTACTAACCCTCTGATTATACCCACTCCCTCAGCACTGACCCTCCGACAGTGCCCGCTCCCTCAGCGCTGACCCTCCGACAGTGCCCACTCCCTCAGCGCTGACCCTCCGACAGTGCAGCACTCCTTCAGCGCTGACCCTCCGACAGTGCCCACTCCCTCAGCGCTGACCCTCCGACAGTGCAGCACTCCCTCAGCGCTGACCCTCCGACAGTGCAGCACTCCCTCAGCGCTGACCCTCCGACAGTGCCCACTCCCTCAGCGCTGACCCTCCGACAGTGCAGCACTCCCTCAGCGCTGACCCTCTGACAGTGCCCACTCCCTCAGCACTGACCCTCCGACAGTGCAGCACTCCCTCAGCGCTGACCCTCCGACAGTGCAGCACTCCCTCAGCGCTGACCCTCCGACAGTGCCCGCTCCCTCAGCGCTGACCCTCCGACAGTGCAGCACTCCCTCAGCGCTGACCCTCCGACAGTGCCCACTCCCTCAGCGCTGACCCTCCGACAGTGCACCACTCCCTCAGCGCTGACCCTCCGACAGTGCAGCACTCCCTCAGCGCTGACCCTCCGACAGTGCCCACTCCCTCAGCACTGACCCTCCGACAGTGTGGCACTCCGAGTACTAACCCTCTGATTATACCCACTCCCTCAGCAGTGACCCTCCCACAGTGCCCACTCCCTCAGCACTGACCCTCCGACAGTGCCCACTCCCTCAGCACTGACCCTCCGACAGTGCGGCGCTCCCTCAGCACTGACCCTCCCACAGTGCTCACTCCCTCAGCACTGACCCTCCGACAGTGCGGCGCTCCCTCAGCACTGACCCTCCCACAGTGCCCACTCCTTCAGCACTGAGCCTCCGACAGTGCCACTCCCTCAGCACTGACCCTCCGACAGTGTGGCACTCCCTGAGTACTAACCCTCTGATTATACCCACTCCCTCAGCACTGACCCTCCGACAGTGCCCGCTCCCTCAGCGCTGACCCTCCGACAGTGCCCACTCCCTCAGCGCTGACCCTCCGACAGTGCAGCACTCCTTCAGCGCTGACCCTCCGACAGTGCCCACTCCCTCAGCGCTGACCCTCCGACAGTGCAGCACTCCCTCAGCGCTGACCCTCCGACAGTGCAGCACTCCCTCAGCGCTGACCCTCCGACAGTGCCCACTCCCTCAGCGCTGACCCTCCGACAGTGCAGCACTCCCTCAGCGCTGACCCTCTGACAGTGCCCACTCCCTCAGCACTGACCCTCCGACAGTGCAGCACTCCCTCAGCGCTGACCCTCCGACAGTGCAGCACTCCCTCAGCGCTGACCCTCCGACAGTGCCCACTCCCTCAGCGCTGACCCTCCGACAGTGCAGCACTCCCTCAGCGCTGACCCTCCGACAGTGCAGCACTCCCTCAGCGCTGACCCTCCGACAGTGCCCACTCCCTCAGCGCTGACCCTCCGACAGTGCAGCACTCCCTCAGCGCTGACCCTCTGACAGTGCCCACTCCCTCAGCACTGACCCTCCGACAGTGCAGCACTCCCTCAGCGCTGACCCTCCGACAGTGCAGCACTCCCTCAGCGCTGACCCTCCGACAGTGCCCACTCCCTCAGCGCTGACCCTCCGACAGTGCAGCACTCCCTCAGCACTGACCCTCCGACAGTGTGGCACTCCGAGTACTAACCCTCTGATTGTACCCGCTCCCTCAGCACTGACCCTCCGACAGTGCGGCACTCCCTCAGCACTGACCCTCCGACAGTGCGGCACTCCCTCAGCACTGACCCTCCGACAGTGCGGCACTCCCTCAGCACTGACCCTCTGACAGTGCCCACTCCCTCAGCACTGACCCTCCGACAGTGCGGCACTCCCTCAGCACTGACCCTCCGACACTGCGGCACTCCCTCAGCACTGACTCTCCCACAGTGCGGCACTCCCTCAGCACTGACCCTCCGACAGTGCCCACTCCCTCAGCACTGACCCTCCGACAGTGCGGCACTCCCTCAGCACTGACCCTCCGACACTGCGGCACTCCCTCAGCACTGACCCTCCCACAGTGCGGCACTCCCTCAGCACGGACCCTCCCACAGTGCGGCACTCCCTCAGCACTGACCCTCCCACAGTGCGGCACTCCCTCAGCACTGACCCTCCCACAGTGCGGCACTCCCTCAGCACTGACCCTCCCACAGTGCGGCACTCCCTCAGCACTGACCCGCCGACAGTGCCCACTCCCTCAGCACTGACCCTCCCACAGTGCCCACTCCCTCAGCACTGACCCTCCGACAGTGCAGCACTCCCTCCGCACTGACCCTCCGACAGTGCGGCACCCCCTTAGCACGGACCCTCCCACAGTGCGGCACTCCCTCAGCACTGACCCTCCCACAGTGCGGCACTCCCTCAGCACTGACCCTCCCACAGTGCCCACTCCCTCAGCACTGACCCTCCGACAGTGCGGCACTCCCTCAGCACTGACCCTCCGACAGTGCCCACTCCCTCAGCACTGACCCTCCCACAGTGCGGCACTCCCTCAGCACTGACCCTCCCACAGTGCGGCACTCCCTCAGCACTGACCCTCCCACAGTGCGGCACTCCCTCAGCACTGACCCTCCCACAGTGCGGCACTCCCTCAGCACTGACCCTCCCACAGTGCGGCACTCCCTCAGCACTGACCCTCCCACAGTGCGGCACTCCCTCAGCACTGACCCTCCCACAGTGCGGCACTCCCTCAGCACTGACCCTCCCACAGCGCAGCACTCCCTCAGCACTGACCCTCCGACAGCGCGGCACTCCCTCAGCACTGACCCTCCGACAGCGCGGCACTCCCTCAGCACTGACCCTCCGACAGCGCGGCACTCCCTCAGCACAGACCCTCCGACAGTGCCTGCTCCCTCAGCACTGACCGTCCCATAGTGCCCACTCCCTCAGCACTGACCGTCCCACAGAGCCCACTCCCTCAGCACTGACCCTCCGACAGTGCCCACTCCCTCAGCACTGACCCTCCGACAGTGCGGCGCTCCCTCAGCACTGACCCTCCCACAGTGCCCACTCCCTCAGCACTGACCCTCCGACAGTGCGGCGCTCCCTCAGCACTGACCCTCCCACAGTGCCCACTCCCTCAACACTGACCCTCCGACAGTGCCCACTCCTTCAGCACTGACCCTCCGACAGTGCGGCACTCCCTCAGCACTGACCCTCCGACAGTGCCACTCCCTCAGCACTGACCCTCCGACAGTGCCACTCCCTCAGCACTGACCCTCCGACAGTGCCCGCTCCCTCAGCGCTGATCCTCTGACAGTGCAGCATTCCCTCAGCGCTGACCCTTCGACAGTGCCCACTCCCTCAGCGCTGACCCTCCGACAGTGCCCACTCCCTCAGCGCTGACCCTCCGACAGTGCAGCACTCCCTCAGCGCTGACCCTCCGACAGTGCCCACTCCCTCAGCGCTGACCGTCCGACAGTGCAGCACTCCCTCAGCACGTGACACTCCGACAGTGCGGCACTCCGAGTGCTAACCCTCTGATTATACCCACTCCCTCAGCACTGACCCTCCGACAGTGCCCGCTCCCTCAGCGCTGACCGTCCGACAGTGCAGCACTCCCTCAGCGCTGACCCTCCGACCGTGCCCACTCCCTCAGCGCTGACCCTCCGACAGTGCAGCACTCCCTCAGCACTGACCCTCCAACAGTGCGGCACTCCCTCAGCACTGACCCTCCGACAGTGCCCACTCCCTCAGCACTGACCCTCCGACAGTGCGGCACTCCCTCAGCACTGACCCTCCGACAGTGCGGCACTCCCTCAGCACTGACCCTCCGACAGTGCGGCACTCCCTCAGCACTGACCCTCCGACAGTGCGGCACTCCCTCAGCACTGACCCTCCGACAGTGCGGCACTCCCTCAGCACTGACCCTCCGACAGTGCCCACTCCCTCAGCACTGACCCTCCGACAGTGCCCACTCCCTCAGCGCTGACCCTCCGACAGTGCAGCACTCCCTCAGCACGTGACACTCCAACAGTGCGGCACTCCCTCAGCACTGACCCTCCGACAGTGTGGCACTCCGAGTACTAACCCTCTGATTGTACCCGCTCCCTCAGCACTGACCCTCCGACAGTGCCCACTCCCTCAGCACTGACCCTCTGACAGTGCCCACTCCCTCAGCACATGACACTCCGACAGTGCCCGCTCCCTCAGCACATGACACTCCGACAGTGCAGCACTCCGAGTACTAACCCTCTGATTGTACCCATTCCCTCAGCACTGACCCTCCGACAATGCGGCACTCCCTGAGTACTAACCCTCTGATTATTCCCACTCCCTCAGCACTGACCCTCTGACAGTGCCCACTCCCTCAGCACTGACCCTCCGACAGTGCCCACTCCCTCAGCACTGACCCTCCGACAGCATGGATCTTAATCAGGACTAGGACAGGGATGATTGAAGTGGAATAGGTGAATTAATTATTCTCACAAAAATGTCAAAGATAGGACCAGTATTAGGCCATTCGGCCCTGCCAGCCTGCTCCCCCATTCCGTATGGTCACAGCTGATCATCGAACACAGCTCTCTGTTCCTGTTTTCTCCCTCCCCATACCCTTCCATCCCTTCAGCCCCAAGCACTGTGTCGGACCCCTTCATGAAAACATTCAATGTTTTAGCCTGAACCCCTTTCTGTGTTTGAGGATTCCCCAGGCTCCCCATGCCTTCTCATCGCAGTCTGAAACAGCCTCCCCTGTGTACCCAGTTCAGGACTCATCAGGAATGCTATCCCACCTCACAGCAATGACCTTCTGACACACCGATAACATCTCCCTCGGCTTTCAGACTCGCCAGGACAACTGAACGCGAGCTTCACGAAGCGATGGGATTGGAGAGTGGATTCACGAGGAATATCACATCTTAAGTTTTGAGAATGAATGGGATTGGGGGGTAGAGTGAGAAATATCGGACGTTGTGTTTTTGGAAGGTTTGGGATTGGGGTGGATTGAGGAATATCAGGCGTTCTGTTTTGGGAAGGGATGGGATTAGGCGGTAGATGAATGGGTTAAATTTCTGGAGGTGGTGAGGATGGAAGTGAATTTCGAAAGGCTATGACGAATGAACGACTGATTTGATGGCTTTCAGACCCGAGTGCGGAGCGAGCTCAGTGTGAGATGACCATGCGGCCCCTCCAGATGGCACAGGGGCTTCTGTTGGGAAACCGTGGGCACATGCCAGCCTTGGGCACGGAGCTGTCGGTACCTGGCAGTGAGGAGCTGGTTCGAGGCCTGGGGAACTCCAGCTACCAGGCCCTGGGTGGCCGTGCTGCGGGGGAGCTCATCGCTATCCTGTCGGTGACTTGCGGCCTGTCCTTGGTGACGGTGCTAGGCAACGTCCTGGTACTACTGTCTGTCTGGTTGAACAGGAACCTCAGGACAGTGAGCAACTACTTCCTGCTGAGCCTGGCCTTGGCCGATCTGATCATTGGCCTCCTCTCCATGAACCTGTACACCAGCTACATCATTCTGGGTCGCTGGGCACTCGGTAGCCTGACCTGTGACCTCTGGCTCACTCTGGACTACGTGGTCAGTAACGCCTCGGTCATGAATCTCCTGGTGATCTGCTTCGACCGGTACTTTGCCATCACTAGCCCCTTGACGTACAGAGCCAAGCGGACCCCGCGGAGAGTAGCCATCATGCTTGGCGTAGCCTGGTGCGTCTCCATCATGGTGTGGGCACCAACCATTATGTGCTGGCAGTACATCGTAGGCCAGCGGGCGGTGAGGGCAGGCAATTGCCATGTCCCATTCCTCTCGGAGCCCCTCATCACCTTCGGCACAGCGACCATTGCCTTCTACCTGCCTGTCGTGATCATGACTGTCCTGTACGCCCGCATCTACAGGGAGACCAAGAGGCACGCACAGTCGCTGGCAGCCCTCCAGGAGACAGGGGGCAATGCTGCCAACAGGCAGGGCATGGGCAGGAGGCTGCTGGTGTGTGGGCGCTCACCCTCCGCCACATCAGAGGGCCAATCCTGGCCCAGGGTCATGAGCCTCCCAGTCTTGGAGAGGAAAACCTCCACTGTCAAAGAGAAAAAGGCAGCCAGGACACTGTCCGCCATCTTGTTGGCGTTTATAGTCACCTGGTCTCCGTATAACGTCATGGTGCTGGTATCGGCGTTCTGCACCGACTGCATTCCCAGCGGCCTCTGGCAGCTGGGTTACTGGCTGTGTTATGTGAATAGTACCATCAACCCTGGCTGCTACGCTCTGTGCAGCGCTGAGTTCCGCGTCACCTTCAAAAGGCTCTTACTGTGTCATTGCGACCGGAGGGAATGGGCACAGAACGTGCCAGTGAGACAGGCCAGACCCAGGTAGGAGGCAGGACTCCCTCCTCCACCCTCCAGGAGTCAGGGATCCCACCACACACACACACACACCTGGGGGGGTAAACATACAGACCCAGACCCCAGGGCAGCCAGGAAGAGATGCCAGGGGCCTTCCCAATTCACCTGTCCCTAATCACCCACAGCCATCCGTCTTGGTGGGTCTAGAGTCACTTGTAGGCGACTCAGGGAGACAAGACTCCTCATTCCCTCTGTCCCTGAATGTCACAAAGTCCTCCCCGCCAGCCCTCCATAAATAACCCCCTCACATTGTACCCTGGTGACAGGGACAGAGGGGCAGGCCCAGGTCTGGGACAGGAGCTGAATGGCTTCCTCCTCTTTAAAGGACACGGTCAGGCCTTGCTTAAATAACACTTCAACCAGTCTGTGCACAGCAAGACCCCACAAACTGTGGCTGGGGCACTTTCCGCTCGCATTTTAGAAGGAGCGTTACAGTAGGCCATTCAGCCCATCTTGGTCTGCTCCTCCATTCAACGGCTGATCTGATCAACTTCAAATCCTCGTCACTGACCCCCACCCCCCATAACCCCTAACTGATTCAAACATCGGGCTCCCTCAGCCTTGAATATACAGACCGACCCAGGCTCAACAGCCCTCTGTGGTAAAGAATTCCTTCCCCCTCCCAGTGAAGAGATTCCTCACCTTCCATCTTCCATGTGTGACTCCTCAAAGAGAGGGTGTCCTCTGGTGTGAGACTGCCCCACAAACGATAACAACTTCACCACGTGTACGCTTGTGAAGTTCCCTCTGAATCTCGTACGTTTTAATAAGGTCGCCTCTTGTTCTTTGTAACTCCGCTCATCCCAGGCCCGACCTGCTCAGCCTCTCCTCCTGAGGCAGTGCCTCTAATCGCTGGGATCAGCTTCCTCTGGGCTGCCTGCAGTGTCGGGAGTTTTCCCTCGGAAGGGGAAACATTCACTGCCGCTCCAGTGTTCGGAAAGCTCGCAGATATCATGGAATCCCAACAGTATGGAAGCAGGTCCTTCAGCCCATCGAGTCCACACCAACCCCCTCCCTCCCTCCAAAGAGTATCCCACCCAGACATACCCTGTCCCTGTAACCCAAAGACAAAAGACCTACACATCCCTGGGCACTATGGGGACAGCTCCCCCACGGCCAATCCACCCTAACCTGCACATCCCTGGGCACTATGGGACAATTTCCCATGGCCAATCCACCCTAACCTGCACATCCCTGGGCACTATGGGACAATTCCCCACGGCCAATCCACCCTAACCTGCACATCCCTGGGCACTATGGGACAATTTCCCACGGCCAATCCACCCTGACTCACATCTTTGGACTGTAAGAGGAAACCAGAGCACCTGGAGGCAACCGACACAGACACGGGGGGGGGAGAATGTGCACACTCCACACAGATGGTTGGTCAACACAGGAATCGAACCCAGGTCCCTAGCGCTGTCAGGTAGCAAGTGTCCTCTCACCAAGGTGGCTTGTGCATCAAGATATTTCCTAATCAACTTGGACTGGCAACCATCCAGGATCCAGCAGCATTGTGAAAGGCTGATCCTACAGGAGCTCAGCACCTCCCTGTGTATCACTCCCAGCTAACAGGGGATGATGGACTGGTGCTGGTCCCACACAGCCAGCTGTCCCCAGACTGCAAGGGGACCAAAGACTGGAGTGGCTAGCTCCATCCACCTTCCAGCTGGAGAGACACAGTGGGATATTCAGCAGAGGGCTGGGATGTGGGAGTCAGGGAACCAAAGCAGGACTGCGTCTAACCCCAGGGGATGGGGACTTGCTCACTGTACAAGTTACCTTCCATCTCAGAAACATTCATTTCAGTGTGGCCTTACTCACCACTCCTGTAGTGATCTTGTGAGAGCTCTATACTGTAACAATAAACTGCTCTCTCTCTCTCCCTCAGTGTGACTTTCATCTCAGTTTAACAAAGCTATTTTCAGTCTCACTGTCCCTTCAGTGTCGCTGGGTCCAAATTCCAGAAATCCTTCTCCAACAGCAGTGTGTGGGTCTACCCACAGCACATGGACTGCAACGGGTCAAGAAGGCAGCTCAGCCCCACCTTCTCAAGGGGGTAACTAGGGACTGGGAAATAAATACCAGGCCCAGCCTGTGCCACCTGGCCACACCATTTCAGTTTGAGAAAAACATTCCGTTTGCCCATATTTGAGCATTAGTCAGTCTGCCCCCTCAGACTGAGAATTAAAAGGAGTCTGAGGTAAGGGGCTCTTATTTCAGACAAAACCATTGGAAGAATTAATGTGGTCGCTGGGAGACCCACTCACTGCTGCCAAGGTAACGCCTGGCTCCCCAGCGTACAGCTCCCTCTCAGATCCCCAACCCCAGAGAGACAAAGGAAGGGTGAGCTGAGGGGCATGGGGGGGGGAAGAAGGGAGGGGCGAGGGGGGTGCAAGGAGATGAAAGGTGAGGAAAGGGGGGGTGGGGCGAGGGAGGGCGGGGCGGCCAAGGGGATGAAGGGAGAGGAAGGGAGAGGGGTGAGTGAAGACTGGAAGCAGTAAACTGCCAAGTCACAAGGCATTAAGAGTTGTTTTTTTGTAAACCTTTATTAAGATTTGAAAAGAAACAATTTGAGTACCTTGTGGAAACCCCACACCCGGGAGGGGGTGGGGAGGGGGGGGGGGGTAGAGAGAGAGAGAGAGAGAGAGAGAGAGAGAGAGAGAGAACCAATCCGTATCAAAAAAACGACACTGGAAAAAGTTGAAGGAGCCTGTGGCATACAATGTTGGAAAAATACTTGTCACACTAAATGTGAAGGGCAAAAAAATAACTTTTCAAATAGAGCATACAATTCTTCTTTTACAAGGAGTAACGTTTCTAGGAAGGATCTGGTATTTAGTTGCTGCTTTTCACTACAGTATTCTCTTACTAAAGTGTATATATACATCTATGATATAAAAAATAAGTCAGCACTCCCCAGACAAACAGATGACCCGTATTCTCAGGGATTTTCATGTTTAAACTCACTAAAACCCTGTGTGCAAACAGCTAGTGCACTTCCTCAAACACTTTCTACCTGCACTGCCGAGCGGGGGACCGGGGAGGGCGGTGTCACTGACCGTCCCTGCACTGCCGAGCGGGGGACTGAGGACGGCGGTGTCACTGACCGTCCCTGCACTGCCGAGCGGGGGACTGAGGACGGCGGTGTCACTGACCGTCCCTGCACTGCCGAGCGGGGGACTGAGGACGGCGGTGTCACTGACCGTCCCTGCTCTCTCCCTGCACTGCCGAGCGGGGGACCAGGGAGGGCGGTGTCACTGACCGTCCCTGCACTGCCGAGCGGGGGACCGGGGAGGGCGGTGTCACTGACCGTCCCTGCACTGCCGAGCGGGGGACCGGGGAGGGCGGTGTCACTGACCGTCCCTGCACTGCCGAGCGGGGGACTGAGGACGGCGGTGTCACTGACCGTCCCTGCACTGCCGAGCGGGGGACCGGGGAGGGCGGTGTCACTGACCGTCCCTGCACTGCCGAGCGGGGGACCGGGGAGGGCGGTGTCACTGACCGTCCCTGCACTGCCGAGCGGGGGACCGGGGAGGGCGGTGTCACTGACCGTCCCTGCACTGCCGAGCGGGGGACCGGGGAGGGCGGTGTCACTGACCGTCCCTGCACTGCCGAGCGGGGGACCGGGGAGGGCGGTGTCACTGACCGTCCCTGCACTGCCGAGCGGGGGACCGGGGAGGGCGGTGTCACTGACCGTCCCTGCACTGCCGAGCGGGGGACCGGGGAGGGCGGTGTCACTGACCGTCCCTGCACTGCCGAGCGGGGGACCGGGGAGGGCGGTGTCACTGACTGTCCCGGCTCTCTCCCTGCACTGCCGAGCGGGGGACCGGGGAGGGCGGTGTCACTGACCGTCCCTGCTCTCTCCCTGCACTGCCGAGCGGGGGACCGGGGACGGCGGTGTCACTGACCGTCCCTGCTCTCTCCCTGCACTGCCGAACGGGGGACCGGGGAGGGCGGTGTCACTGACCGTCCCTGCTCTCTCCCTGCACTGCCGAGCAGGGGACCGGGGACGGCGGTGTCACTGACTGTCCCTGCACTGCCGAGCGGGGGACTGGGGACGGCGGTGTCACTGACCTTCCCTGCTCTCTCCCTGCACTGCCGAGCGCGGGACCGGGGACGGCGGTGTCACTGACCGTCCCTGCTCTCTCCCTGCACTGCCGAGCGGGGGACCGGGGACGGCGGTGTCACTGACCGTCCCTGCTCTCTCCCTGCACTGCCGAACGGGGGACCGGGGACGGCGGTGTCACTGACCGTCCCTGCTCTCTCCCTGCACTGCCGAGCGGGGGACCGGGGACGGCGGTGTCACTGACCGTCCCTGCTCTCTCCCTGCACTGCCGAGCGGGGGACCGGGGACGGCGGTGTCACTGACCGTCCCTGCACTGCCGAGCAGGGGACCGGGGACGGCGGTGTTACTGACCGTCCCGGTTCTCTCCCTGCACTGCCGAGCAGGGATCAGGGACGGCGGTGTCACTGACCGTCCCTGCTCTCTCCCTGCTCTGTCGAGCGGGGGACCGGGGACGGCGGTGTCACTGACCGTCCCTGCTCTCTCCCTGCACTGCCGAGCGGGGGACCGGGGAGAGCGGTGTCACTGACCGTCCCTGCTCTCTCCCTGCACTGCCGAGCAGGGGACCGGGGACGGCGGTGTCACTGACCGTCCCTGCTCTCTCCCTGCACTGTCGAGCGGGGGACCGGGGACGGTGGTGTCACTGACCATCCCTGCACTGCCGAGTGGGGGACCAGGGAGGGCGGTGTCACTGACCGTCCCGGCTCTCTCCCTGCACTGCCGAGCAGGGGACTGGGGACGGCGGTGTCACTGACCGTCCTGCTCTCTCCCTGCACTGCCGAGCGGGGGACCAGGGAGGGCGGTGTCACTGACCGTCCCTGCTCTCTCCCTGCACTGCCGAGCGCGGGACCGGGGACGGCGGTGTCACTGACCGTCCCTGCTCTCTCCCTGCACTGCCGAGCGGGGGACCGGGGAGGGCGGTGTCACTGACCGTCCCTGCTCTCTCCCTGCACTGCCGAGCGGGGGACTGGGGACGGCGGTGTCACTGACCGTCCCTGCTCTCTCCCTGCACTGCTGAGCGGGTGACCGGGGAGGGCAGTGTCACCGACCGCACCTGCTCTCTCCTGATGGAGCCTGTGTGCGTGGGCAGAGTGAGGGGAACAGGAGTGGCGGGCAGTCAGAGAGAGGGAGGAGGGGTCAGCACTTGCTGACTGGAATTATCAGTACGTGGAGACTGAAGGGGCTGAGGTGCCCGCTGTGTTAGCTGCCCAGGCACTAGCCTCTCAGTAAAACCCCAATGCCATGTGGGCAGGGTGCCAGCCCAGGGTCAATGCTGGCCTTGCTC